>NW_012267316.1:3212110-3310041 GCF_000151885.1 Dipodomys ordii
GAAAAAAACATTTGAATACATATCTTAGGGTTCATTTCCCTAACATCACCTTATCTGACCTTTTCTGCTTGACTCGGACATATACTAGATATTGCAAATAAGGGAAACCATGGGACCTATGTTTCTTTGGGCCTGGCTTACTTCACTTAATATAATTTTTTCCAAGCCTTTCCATTTCCTAACAAATGTCATTCTTTCTGATGGAGGCATAGATTTTTATCATGCCTCTCTATAAGGGTGGGGAGCCAATCAGGGATCACTGGAACCACGCTGTTGCCTTGTATTTTGCAAAATGACTTTCACCTCAGGGGGAAAAATTAGACACAGTGTTGACTAATGATTAACAAAATACTACTGTCCCCAAGTCTCCCACTCACCTCTACCTGCTGGATCTCCACAACGGAGCTTTCTCACTGCAAACTGAACTAACAGAAGCCAGTGGACAAGCACTCAGTCCTTTCTCACCCGTGTGCCATCATTTCCCTCCCCACTGTCCATGGAAATGTGGGGAGCATCCTCCCCTCCTCCTCCCAAAGCAACTCCTTTGCCTTACCTCCACACTTGCCATGCTCTTTAGTCTATAATACTGACTTACTGACCCACATTTAAATATCTCCTATTTCATGAATTATTAATATGAAAACTACAAAACAAACATCGTCTCATCATCCCTGAGTTGTTCACATTCTAGTCAAATGACTCAAAGAAATTATCTTTAGCCAGGTGCTAGTGGCTCATGACTATACTCCTAACTACTCAGGCAGCTGAGATCTGAAAATCTCAATTCAAAGCCAGTCTAGGCAAAAAAAAAAAAGTCTGTGGGACACTTATTTCCAATTAATCAGCATAAAGACAGAGGTGGAAGTTTGGCTCAAGTAGTAAAGCTCCAGCCTTGAGTGGAAAAAGCCAAGTAAGAGCACAAAGCTCTGAACTGAAGCCCCAATACCAGCACAAAGAAAAAAAATGTTATGAAAGGGGCGCTGTGGCTCAGGTGGTAGAGTGCTAGCCTTGAGCTGAAGAGCTCAGGGACAGGGCCCAGGCCCAGAGTTCAGGCCCCACAACCAACCCCCCCAAAAAATATTATGTCTTATTCCTCACACTTTGTTTTCAAACTGCATTAGTACACCTTCCATGGTGCCTTACACCATGTGCCTTGGTACTGGAAATCAGTCACTCATTTCCTTCTTTTCTTCTTTGTTTTTTTTTTTTAATGGTATTGGAGTCTGAATTCAGGGCCTGAGCATTATGCCTTAGATTTTCCAAGGCTGGTTCTCTACCACTTGCGTCACAGCTCCATTTCTGGCTTTCTGGTGGTTAATTGGAGATAAGAGTCTCATGGACTTGACTGGATTTGAACAGTGATCCTCATCTTCCAGCCTGCTGAGTAGCTAAGATTACAGAAATGAGCCACCGGCACCTGGCTTTTCATTTCCTTCTTGAATTTCTATTGCCCATTAGTTTTGGTGATTTCACACAAGTTTCCATCTGCAAGTGAACATTCTTTACTCTCCTTTTCCAAGCTTCTCTCCTAAAATGTCAGCGAACCTCCTCAAGGTTCATCCTTGAGGATGAATGGGCCATCCATTTCTGCACCTCGGTTTACTAATTGTGTGCAATTGGAATTAAGTTCCACTCAACAGCTCCCTTGGAATCTTAAATTCAACACGTCCTAACCGAATTCATCATCCCATCCTTCTACATTCCTTTCCTCTAGAGCTGCTCACCTCAATTAGCTGTATTACACTCCATGCTGGAGCCCTAGGACCCTGACATGCTGTCACTTTCATGTCACTGTACCCCAAATACCAATCAACCCTCAACCTCTTAAATCATAATATTTAATATTTCCTTAAATTGACAACTGTCTTCATCACTATGAGACTGGTCTAACTTAAGCTATTACATCCTGCTTGGAAGATTTCAAGAGCCACTCTACTCATCTTAAGGGAATCTTCATCTTGCATTCAGGACAGTATTTTCAAAACACAAATCAAATCATATTGCTTTTTTCTTAACACCTTCATGTGGCTGCAGTCCCCAAAAATACTAAGCCCCAAATCCCTACAGGAGCCAAGTTCCTGATGTAGCTTCTAAATATATTTTCAAAGGTTTTTGTTTCTTCTTCTTATTCAGTTCTCTTCATCATACAGACCATTCTCTACTTGAACCTGTTCCTTCAGAACTCAAGCATTTGTATGAGGAACGTGTGTCCTATTGTTACTCTGGATAACTCCTGCTCTTCTTTCTGATCTCAATTCTATTTCACTTTCACAGATCAACTCCTAAGCATTTCCTTCAATCACAAATTAAATAATTACCTGGCTATTGGTTGTCTCTTGTATTAGACTGTGAGCTTTAAGACTAAGTTGGTTTCACCAGTACTTGGCCTAACATATATGTGCTCTCAATATGTGCTTTTGTAATTTCTTCCCTGACATGTTCTGGGCTAGGAAAGAGGCTTGTAACACAATCAGAAATTCACATTTCAGAGTGATTATGTTGCATGAAAATACTGTCCATGGCCATGTCCCAATGCACAATGATACAAATATATTCTTATTATCTGTACAGAACAGTAAGAAAAGCATGTAAGAGGAACTCCTAAAATCCCAAAGCCTTAAGAAAAAACTTTAAAGAAGAAGGAAAAAAAAAAAAAACCGCCAATTTCAAAAAGAACCTTTGGAAAAAAAATAAATTTTTTTTATTTAGAGGTATTGACACTTAAAACTATGAGAGACTTCTCAGAAGAAGAATAGCCAATAAACACATGAATAAATGTTCAACATCTCTAGTCAACAACATTGAGATTCTACCTCACCCCAATTAGAATGGCCAGCATGAAGAAAACTAACAATAACACATCCTGGCATGGATATGGCCCGAAGGAAACTGTTATACTGTTGGTGGGAATGCAAACTTGTTCAACCACTCTGGAAAGCAGTATGGAGATTCCTCAAAAGACTAAACATAGAATTTCCCTATGACCCAGCAATTCTACTTCTGAGCAGTTATCCAATAGACCACAAACCAGTCCACACTAAAGCTACCAGCACAACCATGATTACTGAAGTACTGTTTACCATAGCCAAGATATGGAATCAGTACAGCTGTCCCTCCACAGACAAATGGATCAAGAAAATGGATTGTGTGTGTGTGTGTGTGTGTGTGTGTGTGTGTGTGTGTGTATTGGAATTCTACTTATCCATCAGAAAGAATGATGTTGTACCATTTGTAAGGAAATGGAAGGACTTGGAAAAAATTTAAGCAAAGTAAGCCAGACATAGAAACTTAGGTTACATGGTTTCCCTCATTTGTTATAGCTAGAATGTACTTATAAATCTATAAATAAAAACACTGTGTGGTAAGCAAGGTGGTTACAACGAAGTTAACTGAAGTAGAATAGATTCTATGGAGAGCACAAATAGTGTAATTCTTAAAAACAACCACAGCAACAACAAAAACCTAAGTCAAAGCCCAACAAAGTAAGTACCAAGAAATGGGTATTCTCAACAGGATTGGGTGTGGCTAAGGGAAGAAGGATAGAAGAATGAAGCATGGAATGGGGAAGAATGCAGGCAAGAATTTTTTTATTGTATATATCACAGAATTGAGAAATATAAGGGTGAGTCAAAGCAGGGGAGGTTTAAAGATTTTGAATTGATGATACAGATCAAGATGCAATGTATATACAAACTGCTTTGTTAAAAGGAAAAAATTAAATACATAGTCTAAATTTAAGGTAAGTAAGGGAGGGGGTGGGTTGGGAGAATGATGAAATGGGTGATATTGGTCAAGATGACTGTATTCATAACTGCTTTGGTGAATGAATACTTAAAATAATTAACATATTTTAAAAATAAAAGTAGAAATATAGTTACTATAGAAAAAAACATAAAAACATAGTAATGTTTGACTGAATGTGTAATTTTATTTACCTGAACTATATGGCCATCTATTCACTTAGAAATTATATATTGAGGGCTGTATGTATGGGGCATACTAGTATAAAGCTTATCTTGCAAACAGTTGTATGGCAAATATATATGTGTGTGTGTGTGTGTGTGTGTGTGTGTGTGTGTGTACATATGTACATAAGTACATATATATGTATAGAGGGAGAGGTAGAATTTGACCAGTGAACATTGTATGCATGTATAGAAATGTAACAATAAAATCCTTTAAATGGTTTTTCTTTCTTGCTATTGTGTCTAACATATTCATAAGATGATTTCTTTGTTGTTTTGTATGTCCCTCCCCCAAGGTATAACCCTTGTTTTCACTGTATTTGATGTTGGTATAATTTGGGGAGGGGAAAGGAAAAAATTTTTAAATAGGGATACAGGTAGACCCATTGCAACAATGAGATGTACAAGATATTATGTCAAAAAATGAACTTTACAACTTTTGCGCTGGGGGGAAGGGGAAGTGGGGGGGGCGTTGCAGAGCAGGGTAGATGGGAAAGGATGGGAAGGGGAAACAAAGGAGGAGGCTACAACGCTTGATAAGAAATGTACTCATTACCTTGCTCATGTAATTGTAACTTCTCTGTACGGTATTTTCACAATAAAAAAGACTTAAAAATCCTTTAAATATATGCTAATAGAAATGTATAGAAATGAAAAATAAATAAAAATAAAAACTATGATGTTCCTAATTAAGAAATATGCTTAGCTGAGTACAGTGGCTCCTACCTATAATCTAAGCTACTCTGGAAGCTGAAATCTGGAGGACTGTGGTTCAAGAAAAGTCCAGGCTAAAATGTCCATGAGATCTCATCTCAATGGAAAAACCTAAAATACCTATTATCTATGCTATACTAGAAAGCACAAATAGGATGATCACAGTCCTGGCTGGCTTAGACAAAAAGTGAGAACCTATCTCAAAAGAAGAAAGGTTAAGAAGATACGTTGTACTTGTCTAGCAAACACAAAATCCCTAGTTCAAATCCTAGTATTGGTGTGTATGGGTAGGGGGAAGAGGTGGAGAGAGAAACAAAGAGACAGATAAAGTGACAGAGAGATGGAGAAATACAAAAAGAGCATAGTAAAGGAAGAAATTTATGAGCAAAGGAAGAAACTTCAGGTACACCCACTTCATCTTACAATACACTACCAACACTCTCTTGTAATCGCTTAGGATATTAAACTGCTAATATTCTCCATCAGCCAGCTCAGATGCAACTCTGTGTGGACAATATTCCACACACAGTGAATGCTATTTAATATTGTTTTCACTACTGTTCTGATGCACTTGATTAAATTACGTCTTGAAGTGGTATTTTTAATATTAACCAAGGCATATTTATCTCCTGATCTCTGATGGGTACCATAATTCTCTCCTTGTTAGAGCTGGAAAAAGATGTTTGACCTTGACTATTGGGAGAAGACTTATCACATTAAGAACCACAGTAAAGGACATAAACGAAGAAGGAGTCAAAAAGGATATTAAATACAAATGCATGGAACCTAGCAATTTCCTTATTAAATTCTGAATGATGAAGTGTAATGGGTTGACTCAATGGTGAATTAGACAGAACCATCTGCTAGGGAAAAAGAACCTATATATTCTACAATAGCTTATATTATTACTTTTAAGATAAAGGAATTTATGATCAAATTAATGTTTTCCTCCCTAAAATAATCATATTTTTGTCAAGAATATCTTACTTGAAATTGGATATTTACAAAAGTAGGTTTCAAGAAGTATTTTCAGTTCAAATCATTTCTTCTGAAAGTCAGTACTTAACTTTGTTACTTTTTCTTGCCTCCTTTTTTAACCCTTTGCTAAAGTGATCTTACTATCTTATCACCTATCTACCTTCACTTTATGCAACTTAACTATTATAATCTGAGTACACACTCAAGGTAATAGTAGGTACAGAATGGATATTTCGTAAGCATATTTTAGGAATAAATCATGTCAATGTTTAATGTCTATATAATCTATCAAGTTTGTGAATATTTCCTTCTCATTTCAGAGTTCCCTTTTTCTGATATCAAGCTCTGCTCTTCTCCATCTGACATACTTGAAGCCCCTGGTTAAATGAAGCAGTAGGAATAACTTCATATTTATTAGAAGCCTTCGATGGAAATTTTACACGGGCAGGAATAAATCCAAAGGCAAGGTGCTTTTTCAAGGACAACAAAGAATAGAAAATGGTCTTATAAACTGTGAATTACCTGAATAGAGAGTTCTGCTTCCTTTGTATAAGAAAAAGCAGTGGGATGTGCTCTTGGGTCCCCCATTCACAGGGAAGCCGGTGGGTTCTATGATGGTGTACTTGCTTGCTGTGCTTCCTTGCTTGCTAAGCAAATCCTAATTGGATTCAGGAAAGCAATGTGTCCAGATAAAAGTATCACTTTTCCAGCCTCTTGTACAGACCAAGTTATTTCCAGAACAGCAAGACCTCAGAGAAAGGTGCTGTGAGTCTGTCATTAAATGTTTAAAAAGGGTAAAGAGGCTGGCACTACTGTGCCTAGTTCCCCTTTCTTTGAACTTCTTGGAATACAGATGTAAAGCTCATGAGGGGATAGCACAAGACAGGAAGCCAAAGTATGGAGGAAAGCAGAGAAACACAGCCTAGAGCCACAACATTCATTGGTAGCCTTGGGCCCCCTTCTAGTGTTCTGTCATGGAAGGAAGGAAAACAGTCCTTTCTTTTAGTAAGCCATTGTAAACAGACTCTGTGTTACTTGAAACTAAACATTTCTGAGGCTAAAACAGCAATTCATTCCTGTTTTTCCTTTTGTGAAATCAAAATCCTTGAAACAAACAACCGAGTTGCATTGGGCATTAGATCTATTGTCATGCAAAGGTGATATGATGTAAGCTATCATGGGAAAATCAAGAAAGAAAAGAGATTGTGCTAACCACCAGAAAATAACAGGAACTGTCTCTCCTCATTTCCTATTTCAAAATGGCCCTCGTTGGTAACTGTGGGTGATGTAATGAGAACATCATTTATTCCACCTACAATGGGTTCAAGGCTCAGATTTATCTCCTCTTCCTGAGAAGGCTGCAGCATCATAATGGTGATAGTAAAGATGCTTGAAGCCAACTGAAGAGAATCTGTTCAAATACACGAATTCCAGACTGATGCTGGCCTGCATCAGAGGAAAAGGATTAGGCCTGTACCATTCTTATCCTTATTTCAAAAGTAATTACACATTGAGGGAAGAGTATGTGGCTCAACCTGACTCAGTTAGTAAGCATGCTACAAAGAAATGACATTAGCACTGGGTGGCAATACCCACTAGAGAAAATACCAACACTGCCATTTAAAACAGGAAATAGATTTAAATGTCGCTTGTAACAGACAAGATAACTGATTTCATCTTTTTTTTTTCTCAATTGGTATTCTCACAGACTTTTCTATCTGGGCTGGTTTCAAACCATGATCCTTAGTTATCAGCCTCTGGTGTAGCTAGGATTACAGGGGTGAGCCAGTGGCTTCCAGCTCCATTTTTCATTTTAATCAAGTCACTTAACTTACTTCCTTCCTTCCTTCCTTCCTTTTTTCCTTCCTTCCTTCCTCCCTCTCTGCCTCCCTCCCTTTCTTTCTTCCTTCGTTCCTTCCTTTTCTTCCATTTTTGCTATTGAGTTGCATCAGTTATTTATACAGACAAATATGAACTCCTTATTAGATGATGATTGATAAAGCTCATCCTGTAGGCTCTTTCCACCTCTTGGTGGTGAAGCTTTTTGATTTGCTTTAGTCCCACCTGTGTGATTTTGCTTTTGCCACCTGTGCTTTTGTTGTCACCACCAAAAACTTACTGTCAAGATCAGTATCGAGAACCTGTTCCTCTATGATCTGTTTAAAGAGTTCTATACGTTTAGATCTTACATTTACATTACTAACTCATGTCAAGTTGATTTCTACTTCAATCTTCTCTATTTAGAGAAGGTGGAATACCACCATTCAATAAAGAGCTTTTCTCCCTAATTGTGAATTCTTGATGTTCACGTCACAAGAAATGAATGGGGAAATGGGATTTAAGTACTGTCAAGTATGGGTGACTCTATCTCTTGCTATGGAGGTAGAGACTGCATTCGCTCTTTGGTTCCAACGTTCTTTCCAAATGTGAGCAGTTTCTGGAACATGGGATGTTCTTGGTATTTAAAAACATATAACACAGCCTTCAATTCACTGCAAAGACTTTACACAATCCTCACTTGGCCCACAGTCTGAGCCTGTGAAAGACAGTGACCCATCCTAATGGGCTTTCTACTACCTCTTACTAATGTTCACTAGCTCACTGTTTACATTGCTTGCTGACTTAAGAGCCTAATCCTACAGTCAGCTGTGACTCCAGTGTGCTGATGGGTTTTTCCTGGTTGCCTAACATTGTAATGCAATTTTGTGGGAGGTATTACATATAAAAGATTACTTTCTTAATGACTCCAGGTACAAAACAAGCACATTGCAATAAAAAAAGGAGGAGGATAACTCCAATGGAAATGACTGTGAATGTTCTTGTCAATCTAAAAAGCATATACTATATATTAAAGAATGAAAATTTCCATAACCGTATTTCTTCTGTTATGCTTTGTAATTCCTTGAGACAATCAACACAGCAGAATGAAGCAGCCTTGTTTGGTGTGATTTTCTTCATGGGACTAGAGTTTGAAGTCAGGGCCTCAATGCTCACTATTGAGCCATATCTCTGCCTTTGTTGTACTGATTATTTTTGAAATTTGGTCTTGCTTTTTGCCTGGGCATATATGTGGACCTGTGATCCTCCTTTTTGTGTGCTTCTAGCTGTAGCTGAATTGAAAAGTATACACTCTTATAGCCATCTGCTTCTACTGACATAGAGTACTGTGAACTTTTCTCCCTGAGCTGGCCTAGAACAGTTATCTTTTTGTTCTCAGCCTTCCATACAATTAGGATAACAGGCTCAGTTGATTGCTGGGAAAGGGTTTCATTTAGATGCTTAATTTGGTCTGACCTGTCATATTCCCAATCTTATCCTTCTAAATAGCTAGAATTTTAGGTATGAGCCACCAGCACCCAGCCACATGTTCTATTTTAAATGTGTACAGAGTTGAAATACAATATACTATTGTCCATACATGAGATGACTAAGACTGCCCTGGCTTGTCAACTCTGAACAGAGGCTGCTGGTGAATGAAATCATCTACTTAGGAGCAGGAAATTGTCTGCCAAAGTGTTCTGAGCTAGACAGGCAGAGACCAAGTTTAGAACAAAGTAAATGAATTCTGCCCTCACACTTCAGAAGCTAGACATGGGATAAGTACTTCTACAAGGAACATTTAAAACAGATAACATCATTAAGACTGTAAGTACATTTTGAAATGTATGATTTTTTTTCTTGATAAGTCTATCATGTAAATCTGTAATTAGGGACTTTGAAAATAGCTAACTTTTTTAAAAAAACACAATATGCTGTAATTGTCTATTAAGTCAATGAGTACTCAGGGACTCTTAAAACCACTGATTGCTTGCTGTGCTTTGGAAGAACAAGTACTTCTAGAAAGATTCCTTCTGAAATTCTCTTTAAGATAGAAGGTATTTGCAAGAGTGCTGCTACCTGCCTAATAACCTTTGTTTCTCAGGGGACTGACATGCATCCATGAGCCCAATGAACATTCCAGGTCTGAACTACAATTAGACTAACTCTTATTTTTATAACTGAAGCAAATTTCCATCTTGGATTAAATAAAACTTTTGAATTCCACCGAGTTCCAAATGTTCATTAGGGAGGACTTTATTAATCATTCATTTTCACTCATTTCTGAATGTAAACTAAGTATTTTATCTCACTTAAGAGGATAAGCAATGGACCAGAGCATATGGTATATTTTCAAGTCGTTCTGTTGTTTTATACAAGTTGCTGTATAATGAACTGAAATGAACAAAAATGGAGTGCTGTCTTTTATCTGGTTATGCTCTATTATGCTCACTGATGTTCAACAGTTAAAATAGATGAGCAGTATTCACAAGGTCTTTAAATAAAATCACAAAGATTATATTGTTGTCATTGCAATATGACAATTCTACTCACAGTAATGCCTTACCTTCAGTATAAAGCCTCATTTGATCTCTTCTGTAAGCAAGCATTATAATTACTTCCAAACATAAATCACATAGAAGGTAAAGTAGGATCAGTGGCATAATCATTTAGACATGGAGGCCTGCTGGAAGGTCTCCTTTCCTGCCAGTCAGTTTCCTATTTGGGTATATTTCCTTTGTCAGTTGTAGGGTTGTACCAGCCCACATCCCTCTGAGGAGGCCTGACTGAACAATACGTAATTATTCATTCCACCAAGGCCACAGACATAAGCCAAGAGTGGTGTAATCCTAACACTCTTGAGGCTGAGGCAGGGGGATCTTCAGTTAGAGGCCAGCCTGAGCTACAGAAAGAGAAGGAAGACAAGCAAGCAGGCTGCAGGTGAGAACCCAAGACAGCCTCTAGAGATGTGTGTCTCTTTGGCATCAGTGACTATCCAACTCTCTGACAGAGAGAAAGTTTTGAAAGCTAGATCCTGGAGAAGACTGACAGTCACAGTGCACACTATCCCTCCATCCATGAAGCTTACAGTTCCATGGGGGATAATGACAATTAAAACAATACACAGTGTGATATGCACCATGGAGAAAAGGAAGTGGTAAAATGGGAGAAATAATGGTGGTGGTTCTTAAATAACACGGCCAGGAAGGGACTCTCTAAAGAAAGGACATCTGAGGTGAATTCTAGAGAGAAAGTGTTATCCATTAGAAGAGCAAGTAAATCAATTTAGACAGACAAGACAGCATATTCAAAGGCCCAGGGGTGGAAAGAGCTTGTGCTTAAAACCCAAATGAAAAGTGTACAGCAGACAAAAAGCAGAATGAAGACAAGGAGGCCTAAGGGAAAACAGGAAGAGCAGGGAGAAAGGAAGGCAGGAAGGGAGGGAGGGAAGAAGGACATGAGGGAGGGAAGAAGAGAGATTCAAGAATGGTGGCTATGTCCAAGTGATTTGATAACTGGAAAGCTATTGACCAAGTCAATGAACATCATTTTATGTCACTAGTAACATATTTAAAACATTTTTATTTAATGATAAATAAAACAAGTTCTCAATTGAATTTGGTTTAAAAGATGGGATTATCATGTCTAGATCAATAATATGGAATGTCCTGAGCTGTCTTCACTGTTATTCAATATTCATATAGTAGATAGCATACAATTTAATTAACTATCTATGAGGGAAAAATAGTCTGTAAAAGTTCTAGGAAGTAATATCCTAATTTTCTGGGCCAATAAGAGAAATGAATTTGCCAATGCCTTCTGCCTTGGCCCTGCTCTATGCTTATGGGTCCCTGGGTGCCAGGCATTTCCAAAGCAGTTGGGATGGTAGTTAGTGCTCCAAGACTTCAGAGCCCAGTTTTAAAGTGTAAAACAGAGTACAAATCTAAATTTAAGATATCCTAGCTCCAGTCTACCATTGTCTTTCTCAAACTTGGATAAATTCTAAAGCAAGAATTGCCCAACACTGCATTGTGCAACGGAATGCATTGCCTTCAGGTAAATACTGAATCATGTAGGAAAAGCAGTGAGCTACATGTACAGAACATTCATATCAGATATGACATAGGTTGTGGCTTCTAAATAATGTGACTGTAAAGAGTCCCAAGGAGCAATCTGCCAAGACGGCTGTGTACTTGAGACATTTAATGTCCTTCTAAGGATAGTCAAAAACCCCAAAGCATGACAGAAAGATCTTCAGCTCAACAGTACCTAAGGCTTAGGTACTTCCAATCCAAAGGCTAGCAAAGCACCATCAGGAAGGGCTATACATTAGACGAAAGAGATAATTATAGAGTCCTTCCAAAATGAAGAAGAGACAATCGAATAATAAATAGGAAGCGAAGCAAGAGGAGCCGGGATCACTCGGTCAGCCACATCGGATTTCCTTCTGGCTAAAGGTCTAAAGTAACATAGGTCCCATGGCTTCTCTTACTTCCAATAGCTAGTATATGTCTGGGACAAGTAGAGAAGGTCAAAAGCTATGTACAAATGTCTATATAAGATGATATTAAGTGAAATGAACCCCAAGATAGGGACACAAGTGTTTTTTTTTCTTTCTTGCTATTGTTTCTAACATATTTCTTTGTTGCTTTGTATGTTCCTTTTCCCCACGGTATAACCCCTGTTTTCAGTGTATTTGATGTTGGTATAATTTGGGGAGGGGAAGGGTAAAAACAAAATGTTTAAATAGGGATACTGGTTGACCCACTGTAACAATGAGATGTTCAAGAGAGTATGTTGAAAAACAAACTTTACAATTTAGGTGGGGGGGGGGCAGGAGTGTAGTTGTGGAGATGGGAGGGAAGGGATGGATGGTAGGGGAAAAACAAAAGAGGAGGCAACAATGCTTAAGAACAAATGCATTCATTACCTTGCTCATGTAACTGTAACCCTTCTGTACAGTAGTTTCACAATACAAAAATCTTATTTATAAAAGAACAACAACCAAGTTCCTGCTCCCCATAGGCTATTCCTAAACACTGTTTCAAGAATTTATATTCAAGCTGAGTTCTCATGGTTCAAGCTTGTAATCCTAGCTACTCAGGAGGCTGAGCTTTGAGGATCATCATTCAAAGCCAGCTCCCACAGAGAAGTCTGTGTCACTCTTATTTCCAGTTAACCAGCAAAAAAAAGCCAGGCGTGGAGCTGTGACTCCAGTGGCAGAGTGCTGTTGTTGAGAAAAAAATCAAATTAAGAGCTCTGAGGACTCTGAGTTCAAGTCAGTACCAGTACAAAACCCAAATATTCTGCTATGGTCTTGGCCAAAACTTAATTGCACACATACCTGTGCAGAAGCTGCGAGCTGCAGCACACATGTACAAATCTTGACTCACTTTGGCAATGAGATAAATGGTACTAGCCAAATGGAAACAAAAGGGACTATCATTTATTCAGAAAGATCTGAAATTTTAATAAAGTCCACTGAAATTTGTATGAGAACCAAGGAGTTCCAATTAGCTTATCCACGGGCAACTTCCTTCTCTAGAAAGAGCATTCCTAGCTCAGGACCTGTGCGTACTTTTGAACTCAGTTCAGTCCTGCTTCTTGAGGCCCACCTGGGATAACTCAATGGTCTTCAACAACCTTTTTAACAGTAAATCAGCAATGGAGATTTAATTTAGCTCTCACTCATTTTAACAAGCAGCTGTGTGATTTTTAATTCTATTTTCATACGTTTGTAAACTGGAGCCTTTTCAGATTTAATTGGAATCTCAAGACGAAACAAAACATACACACAAATAGAGAGAATGCAATCCATATAAAATGGGTTTTATCATATATATTTTTTCTCCTTTTGATTCTAAATTAATTATTACAACCCTCATTGTACTTATTTTCAGAAGGGGAGACATTCATAAAGAGAAAGAGGTAAGAATGATAGATTAAAACAACTCTACATCATGCTTCCTTTTAATCAGTATACTTTCACACAAGATAACTGACTCAAATCCTGCTGTGATTTCATTTGCAAAAATTTTGCTAAATTAAGTCGATACAGTAAGTAAAACTCAAGCCAATCTTCAACTGTATAAAAGAGTAGGATAGGTTAGATGATATCTAAGATTTTTCTCTATGCCTTGCACTTTTAATAAGGTTTACAATGTCTTATCAATAAAGTAATAAATTTTACATATTATTATATGTAATATAATAAAGCCAATTGTTGAGAAATATAAACCAAAATATAGAATGCAAAAGGTATCTAAAAGTTAAAATATTTTGAAGTATCTTTACAATATGAATGATGACTTTTTGTTCATATATGATTTTTTTGGGGGGTCCGGTCATTGGGCCTGAACTCTGGGCCTGGGCGCTGTCCCTCAGCTCTTCAGTTCAAGGCTAGCACTGTACCACTTGAGCCACAGCGCCACTTCCGGCTTTTTTCTTTTTGCTTATGTGGTGCTGAGGAATCGAACCCAGGGCCTCATGCATGCAAGGCAAGCGCTCTACCACTGAGCCACCTTCCCAGCCCCTCATATATGATTTTTTTAAAAGCATGGTGTGGCTTTCTAGATTGATTATAAAATGCAGTGGGTTTTGCTGCAATTATCAAGGATACTGGAAGGTGAGGTGAGAAAAGCTTAATTCTATGAATAAAATCAACTCTGAGTGACAATAGCATTCAGAAATACAAGATGGCCATCCTTCTGTCCATCCAGTCATCCATAAAACCAGAGACAGAATGCTGACTGAACAGCTGCTGGTTTCTCCCCACATTACCTGACAACTGCCAGAAGCAACCAAAGACCTAGAAGCAACCAAATCAGCTGAACATTGACTGAAATCTTTGGGCAAGAGCCAAAAGAAAGCATTCTTCAATTGTTTTCATCCAGCATTTTGTAATCACAATAAAAGGCTGACTAAATACAGGACACAGGAATCTCTATAATACTGCCAACAACACTCAGAAGTCAATTTCCTAAGAAAGAAATGTACCTAAAATATTGGAAAATATCAGTTTTGTTATTATTAGTTCAGTTTCAAAACTGTAACCATTTATAATAGACTTACTTTTATATGCAAATAAAAATCTATTGGATGCTATATTTGTTCATGGCAGTTGAAACTAACTGAGCACATGCTATGAGCCAGGCAGTTTTTGAAGTGCTAAGTATACATTTATCTGATTTCACTGTTATAAGTTTATGAGACAGACAATAGGCTCTCTATTTTATAGATAAGGAAACTGAAGCACAGCAAAAGGGAAAAAAACTATAAAAGTAGTAAAGCTGAGATTCACATTCAAGCATTCTGACTAGTTTTTCCAGATTAAAACTAAACTACCTTTCCTTTAGAATTTGCATTTTCAGATGCATTCCAGCCTCAAGAGGATCATATTCTGAAAAAAATAATTTTAACTATGTAAATGATACATGGCATTGAAAAGGAGAGTGGAAACAGAGATGGCTTCTGAAGAAATGATGTGGGAGAATCAGCAGAACTTGAAGACTGGCAGTATGAGTGCATTGAATGAGAAACAAGGAAAATGTCATGTCTTGAATAGCTGAAGTAAGGAGGGGGAGCTCGGGAAGTTTCTACAGTTGAAACAGCAAAATATAGGCTTAGGATGAAGTTGATGCATAGACTTCAGGCTTCTAGAAGACATCTAAGTTTACAAGCCAGGTGAGCAGCTGAACAAAAGAACAGGCAATGGGTCAGGTGGAAGGAAGAGAGCTGTCCTTTTCCCTGCAATGCTGAAACATCTCTTCCCCACTCTGAAATCAATCCTAATTGAGAAAATTATTGTGTGCTGAATGAATGCAGATGTGAGAGTTTAACACAAAATTAAAACCATCTCCCCAGCATGCGGGGGTATAAATTCAGGGAAAATAAAAGGTGGGATCAAAGAAATCCACCAAGCACAAATAGTGGTCTAATTTCCCAACCTGGAATCCCCATAGAGTGCTAAGCATGTTCATCCCAGATTTCTATCCTTTTGTGTGTAAAGCTTGTGATTGTCAAGACACTGTGACTGTGCAGCTGGCATCTCAGTGACTCTGCAGTGTTTGAGGACGCTTGACCAATGTAAAACTGTCCATCCGATTATTTTGTTAAGGATTCTTCTCACTTTGACAAGAAGGGAAGGGAAGCCATCCTGGATGCCACACATCCTTTTAGGTCTCAGGTTCAAGCATCATTGGGTAGGTTCAACATGGACACTTCCATTAGGAGAATAACATTTTATCTTTACCCAAAGAAGCTGATGGGAGGTTAGGAACAGAAGCAGGGAGGAAATGAAACCAACACAGAATGGAGAACATTTGCACTGATGTCTAGAACTAGTTATTACTCATGTCAGCCTAATCAGATCAGAGGATTCCTTCAGACAAAAGAATGAGGTATTTTGGTTGGATGCTCATTAGAATTTAGAATGCTTAATTTCCTCCTTAACTTTAAGTGCCTACCAAGGCAGAAATAATGAAGACAGCAATAAAATAGAAGGCTTTAAACATTTTTAGTATTTAAAAGATTTAAGATTTCTAAAATTTTAAATATTTTTCTAAAACATTTTGTGATCTCTAAAATTAAATTAAGTTTATAAAATTAAATTCAGTTGGGATTTTTTTTCCTGGTCTCATCTCTTTTATTGCAGTTGGGATTTTTTTAAAAAAACATAACTCTGACTTCAGATAAAATCAATCATCAACATTACATGGATTTAGTGATACTGGTCTTGTTTTGCGAACTAAAACAGAAAATAAAGATTTCCTTGAAAAATATCATGGGTACAATTTTCTTAGTGATTATTACCTTTTATGTATATAAAAATTCCCTTTGAGACTCATTTATGAACAACTGGCTTTCAGTATAGATGTACTAATGATTGATTAATTCACCTATCCCTTATTTTGTTCTTAAATATCTATAGTGACAGGAGTAAGCAATGCCACACCTGGAGTTTGGGTTCAAGTACTTCAAAGCAACTGTGAACAGAGTACTTACAAAGTGGTACTTCCAGTGGATGTCCTGTTACATCACACCATCCAATGGGGTGAAGGTCAGGGCTGTCTACACCCATCCAATAGTCATACTTATGGTCCCAACCATCAAAATGAACCTGTTAAAAGGAATTTTGAATAATTACTGTTTTTCAATTAATATATCACTTATTCTTTTGTCAAAATATTTGAAAACAGATCTCTGAAGCTGAGATTGAAATTGTATGAATCACATCTTGCAGAGGAAACAATATTTGAAACCTGCCATCTTATAGTCCCTCTAATCTAGCCAAGAAAGGTTCTTGTATCAATTTTTTCAAAGAAATCTAAAAGGTTGGGAAATGAAAATACCTTCAGAGATTGATTCAGACTTTGGAGGCTTAAGGCCAATCCATTTTCTCCCTTAAGACAAATCCCATGATGTTGTTGAGAAGACATTTCCTGTCCTGAGGGAGTCTCCTGGTAGCCATGGCTGGTACCATGTCAGCATCATAAAAAGAATAACCACATGGCTGGTACTGTGTCAGCATCATAACAAGAATAGCCACAAGTGCAAGCCTGGTACTGATGAAGCCAGAGTCTAGAATGCACAGAAGCAAGAAACTCCCAAATCCTCACAAATGAGGAAAGGTAGAGCAGGAACAATGGATACAAAGACAGAAGACAAAGTATGTCACTAGGGTAATGGGATTGCTATAACAATCTTGATAACTGTGAAAGGACAAAATGTCAACAGGGAGCCGTCCACTTGGTAGAGGTTTATCACCACTTTGGATTCTATCTAGTAAACATACACAATGCTGCACACATATGCGCAGGCCTAAATGATAAAATAAAAAGCAAATTCTTACTTCTCAACTAACAAAAGTTTCATTTTTGAATGAAGATGTGTGTGCAAGGAAACAGGCATGAAAAGAGGATATTATGTAGCTCATTTATTCTCTGATGTATTTGCTGGATTTGTTTACTAAAGTTAAATGGAGACTATATCTTTGGTAATGCAAAAAGAATCCTCAATAGTTTTTTTTAAAATTTTATTTTATTTTATTTGTGAACATACTGTACAGAGGGGTTACAATTGCATGGGCAGGATAATGCGTACATTTCTTACCAAGCACTGCAGCCTCCTCCTTTGTTAACCTTCCCATCCCTTCCCAGCCTCCCTCCTCCCCCCCATCCCAATCCTTCTCCTTCCCCCCCCCCCCCGCCCCCTTTCCTCCCCCCCCCCGCACCAATGTTGTAAAGCTCGTTTTGGACATGACAACTTATACTTATTGTCGCATCAGATCCACCTGTATCCTTAAACAACTGGTTTTTCCCCATATCCTCCACAAGTTATACTGACATCAAATATAGTGAAAGCAGGGGTTATACTGTGGGGGAGGGACATACAAAGCAACAAAGAGATAATCTTATAAATGCGTTAGAAACACATGCATAAAGAAAAAACATTAAAATACATATCTAAGGGTTCATTTTCCTGACATCACATTATCTGACCTTTTCCGCTTGACTCATACATATACTAGATACTCAATAGTTTTTTTGAAAAATACTTTGAATAAATAGAATAAGGTGTCTACCACAATAGGAAATGATTGGAAATAGACGTCTAAAATTTGGGACATAAAGAAAAGAAGCAAAAATTATATTTCCTGAGTGCTAGTATCTTTTTCTAAGGCAACCTTCTTCTAGTGATCTCCAAAGCATGGTTTCCACACCAGCAACATCAGCACCCTGGACATGAGGCAGGGAGAAATCCCCAGGCCCATTCCAACTCCAGCAGGGCAGGATAAGTACTCCAGATTCCATCATCTGTGGACCAGTGATCTCAAGAATTCCCACAATGTATTTCTCCCAGACGTTGGCTTCTGGGCATGCAGAAGATCATTTCATAGCACAAAATATATGCAATGACTGATTTAGATTTTGGACAGAAACCTGGTCATTAAGTAAAGGAAAATACCCAGGCTGAACATGACCATCAGCCCTAACTATGGCACAGAATGGAGAAATATGGTCTCAGCAGTAGCTGTCATGTTGTGGCAGAGGACACACAGACTGGAGAGCTGGTAAGGCCGTGGGAAAGTGAATGGCAGAGTGTTAGAAAAGGAGGAGCTACAGGAGATGACCACAAAATTGGGGAGGGGGAAGATGGTTTATTCACATAGACCTAGGTCAAGAGCTAGACTGCACTCATACAAGATGAGATTTCATGAAGATAAGCAGAGTAGCTAAAACAAAAATTAGTGGGGTTACATATTTCTGAGAGAGCAGAGACCAAAGTAGAGATTTCAATTATACTTGCAGAGAATCAATGAAGCACCCAAAAGTCTACCATTTGAGGAAATAACCATGTGTATAAGAGTTACACTGGATGAGCCTTAAAAAGACTCAGATTAAGAAGAATCACCGGTAATTAACTGTCCAACAAGACCCACCAGTATCCTTCTGAAAAGATAAATATTACATCAGGTATGGTAGTGGCTCATGCTTGTTTGTCTAGTAACTTAAGGTACAGAGAGGGAAGATTGTGGTTCAAGGAAAGCCTAACAAAAAGGTTCAATCAACACAAAGCTGAAGGTGATACGTACAACTTTCATCCCAGCCATGCAGGAAGCTTAAACAGGAAGACCTCGGACTAGACTTACCCAGGCAAAATTATGAGACCCTATTTGAAAAGTGACTGAAATGAAAAGAACTGAGGGTATGACTGTCTCCCTAGCAAGCACAAGGCCCTGAGTTCAAACTCTCAGTAGAGTGGGGCGGAGGGGGGGGAGAGAATAATAATATTAACACTACACACCATGCCATCCATAATGGGTAATATACAATGAAGTTATTAGACAAAGTAAGAACCACATGAATGAGAGATAATCAACTTTTAAAGAAGCAGCCAAAAGAAACAGTCCCTGAGATGACCTACATGCTGTAGGCCAAGAAAGAGCTACATTCAAGAAGTTAAAGAAAAAAAAACACCTTCATGAATGAATAGAGAGTCTCAGGAAGGAAATAGAAACTTTTTATAAAAGAGACAAGTGTAAATTCTAGAACTGGAAAGCTAAGTGTCAGAATTTTTAAAAGTTTGAAAATGAGAATGGACGTAACAGCAGATTAGTGGGAAAGTGGGTGAGTAAGAATGGAAGCAGACTCACAGAAGCTAGAACTCTAAAGAACAGTAAGTGGTTTAAATACTGAAGAGAGCTGCAGGCACTTGAGATAACATCAACACAGAGGAGAGGAGGGGAGGGGAGGGGAGAGAAGAGGAGAGGTGAGGAAGGGAGGGAGGAAGGGGAGAGGAAGTCAAACTAATCAAACACAAGTAATAATATTGAAAAAAAATCTTTCATTCTCCCCAAGTCTCTAACTTACAAACTTAGCAAGAATGGTAAAACCCACCATAGTAAGTTTAAAGAAAAATGAAAACAATGCAAATCACAGTGAATGAAAGACAGAAAGGAATCCTGAGAGCAACCAGGGAAAGGCAGCAATTACACAGAGTGAAACTGATAGTTGACTGCTATGCCCCATTTTCAACGGAGGCACGAGACAGTGAAATGACATGTGTCAACGCAGGGATTTATATCAGACCCCAAATCACTTAATATAGAGAAATTTTCAGATAAACAAAAGCAAAATAATAACTGCCCATTATGAAGGGCAGTTAAAGAAATGTCAAGGGAAGAATGCTAGGCTGATGGACGGGGATGCAGGTAGAGTTCTACTCCACCGGAATGAGCGATGAGCAGACGTGATAAACGTGGGGAGGTTGGAAAGGCCAACTCAGCACTGTCATCAAAGCAAATTCTCTATGGGGAAGAATAAAACATACAACAGTATGGTCATCTCTGTGGGCACAGACGATGCATTTGACAAAGTTCAATATAGAATGATAAGCACTCTCAGCAAACTAAGATTTGACTGAGAAAGACTTCTGGAGAAACTCACAGCTATATCACACTGAGTGACATGCTTTTCTATTGTGAAGATACTGTACAGAGGGGTTACAGTTACATGAGTCAGGTAATGAGTACATTTCCTATCGAGCATTGTTACCCCAGCCTTTGTTTTTCCCCTTCTATCCCCTCCCTCCCCACCTCCCCAACTCCTCCACCCTTCCCTCCCCCAAGTTGTAAAGTTCATTTTCAACACAGTGTCTTTTATGTCTCATTATTACAAAGGGTCAACCTGTATCCTTGTTTCAGTAACAAAATACTGATGCTTTCTTGAGGGGGGGGGAGTTTTTCTGGGGCTTGAACTCATGGCCTGGGTGCTGCCCTAGGCTTTTTTACTCAAGGCTAGTGCTCTACACCACCTGAGCCACAACTTCACTTCTGGCTCTTTCTTTCATTTCCTTTCCTTTCCTTTTCTTTCTTTCTTTCTTTCTTTCTTTCTTTCTTCCTTTCTTTCTTTCTTTCTTTCTTCCTTTCTTTCTTTCTTTCTTCCTTTCTTTCTTTCTTCCTTCCTTTCCTTCCTTCCTTCCTTCCTTCCTTTTTCTCTTTCTCTCTTTCTTCTTTCTTTCCAAAAAAGGAAAGAAAGAAAAGAAAAAACTCTCTTTCTTTTTTTGGTACTTAACCAGAGATTAGAGTCTTACAGACTTTTCTGCCCAGACTGACTTTGAACTAGGATCCTCAGATCTCAGCCTCCTTAGTAGCTAGGATTACAGGCACAAGCCAATGGTGCCTGGTTATTTATTGAACTCTCTTCTCAAAAATCTCAACAATGAAGCACATTTATCTATTTCTATTCAACACTGAAATGTCTCTTGCATTATTCACAGATGGGTGTCCATGAAAGACACTGTAAGAGCTAAAAAAAAAAAATGGAGGTAGTGAACATCGAAGAACAGTCATCAGCGATGGTAGGGACATGAAGTTGCACAAGTAAGCTGAGCACCTAGCAGGATTCTGCTTTGCGAAGAGAGATCGTTCTACTTCTCCTATTGTGCAATTAGGTCTGAAACAACAACAACAAAAAGTCTTAAGTTCAAAGTTTCTGTGACAGCAAAGGTGTTCTTTTTTGACAGTTGTGGGGCCAGAACGCTGGACCTGGGTGCTATTCCTCACTCTTCAGCTCAAGGCTAAACTCTACCACTTGAGCCACAGCTCCACTTAGGGCGTTTTCTGCTAATGTAGTACCAAGGAATCAAACCCAGGGCCTCGTGCATGCAAGGCAAGCACTCTTATCACTGAGCCACCTTCCAAGCCCCAAAGGTGATTTGCTTTATTTATTCTCCTTAACATTTTTCTTAACATTCAATTAGCCTTTCTGAGGCTGTGCATAATTACTTAGGATGGCACCTCTCCTAATTCCATGATGTGACTCCCACCTCCTCCATGGGCTGCCTAACTTGACATACACAGTCCTAAATCCACATTGTTATGATATGCATCTTTATGAAGGATGTTTCTATTAGTTTAGATCTTCTTATTTCTAGGATAATTAAAAAATTTAACTAGGTGGTCACACCTGGTTAGATAGAGGATAATGTCATTTTAAGAATTCTTATAAGATAATTAAAAAAATTTTTATTGTGAAAATACAGTACAGAGGGGGTACAATTACATGGGAAAGGTAATGAGTGCATTTCTTATCAAGAATTGTTGCCTCCTCCTTTGTTTCCTCTTACCATCCCTTCCCATCCCCCCCCCCACAAACACTCCCGTGTCAAAGTTGTAAAGTTCATTTTTGACATAACAATCTGTACATCTCATTGGTGCAATGGGTCCACCTGTATCCCTATTTAAACAATTTGTTTTTTCCCTTCCCCTCCACAAATTATACCAACATCAAACACAGTGAAAGCAGGGGTTACACCGTGGAGGAGGGACATACAAAGCAACAAAGAAATCATGTTATAAATATGTTAGACACAATAGCAAGAAAGAAAAAAACATTTGAGTCCTTAACTTGGGGTTCATTTCACTTAACATCAACTTATCTAAGCACATGGTCAAGTTGATAGAGGAGACTGGAATTTTAATGATAAATTACATTGTTTAGTTTAGTTTTTGTGTGTCTTGTTTTTATACTGGTCCTGGGGCTTGAACTCAGGGCCTGTGCATTGTCCCGGAGTATTTTTGCTCAAGGCTAAGTTCTCTACCACTCAAACCACAGCTCCCTTTCCAGTTTTTTGCTGGTTAACTGGAGATAAGAGTCTCATGGACTTTCCTACCCAGGCTGGCTTTAAATAGCAATCCTCAAATCTCAGCCTCCTGAGTAACTGGGATTTACAGGCATGAGCCCTTGGTGCCTGGCATTTACAGTTTTCTATAAAGCAAAGAGCCATTTTGAAAACCAAATCATCTCCAGCACTGTATTTCTTATGGTTAAGATTTTCATATATTTGGGACTACATAAAGTAAATATGTACACCTTTCTATTTCAGCTTTGACAAACTAGAAATCAAAGGTCAGATGTCTGAACCAAACCAAATAGTTTCTAGTTTCCATATTCAAACAGGCTGTAAAGCTTTCTGGGATTAGCATCTTAAAAATCAGTGATTAGTGGCAATGAATTAGAAATAGAAGAATTAGATAATCTAAAGACAGCCTTCTTAGTATAAATCCAAATCTGATAATCACCAGAATCCACACTATCTTTCAACATTACATGATCATTTCCTGCCCTTCACCCATACTGGGCCATGTACTAAGCCCTTCCCTCATTCACCTTTGCTGCCTCCCTGACTCCCTGGCTCAAAATCCACCAGCTCAAGAAGATGAAAGATTGTAATCGTATCTCTTCCTTGTTCCTTTGGGAAATTGGTGGATAAGGCAGTTCTTTATCTGGGAACACAGGGGCAAAATTTAAGACTCAATCATAACAATTTTATTAGCTTAAGTAATTATTACACTTGTTTTCTCCTGGCAAATGGTTTAAAAAATTTTAATATCACTTTAACAGGCTTATTCGATATAGGTATTTTAATTGTCGAGTCCTCAAATCTAAACGAAGTGCTTAGATATAAATGCTTATGGTGAATAAACTGTAAGCTTAGATAAGATATTAACTTAGTACCTGAACTTTTCCAGCCTTAATGCAGTACATTTACAATTAACCAAACTTAGGCTTAAGTGTCATTCTAGAAAGAACTGACTTTTAGTTGTTATCCTGGTATCTACTACTCTTATCTACTAGGGCCTCCGACAAAGCCCTGCTTCACCTTGCTTCCTGTAATGCAGAGTGCTGAGCTCTGGGAGATGTCACCTAAGAGAAGGACCAACACCAGACATCTGTTCTATCCCTGGCAAATCCACTGTGATCACACCATTACAGAGCACCAACATAACCCAGGAGCAGGAGTGCCAGGAATGGCAAGGAATGTGCTTTAATTCTGCACTTGTATATTCCATGTTGAGTGTCACACATTCACAGTACACATATAGCTGTGAAATACATGCTAAATAATATCATATAAATCTCCTCATTGAATGTCCATAGTATGTTCTTTCAGTCAACAATCACACAATCTGCAAATGGCAAAACCAGACTTGAAGTAACAGGAGAGGGGACTGTTGGGATTGCTATGGGATACTTCACTATTATATCAGAACTAAATTCATTTTTCTGAACATCAAAGGGCACCTTCATGGAGGAAATAAGGTAGTACTGAATGAACTGGATGCAGTGGAAGATGCCTGTACTCTACACCTTTCACAGTCTGATGACAAGCTTAAGGAGAGTGAAGGAAAGAAAAATTTTCATGTGAGTTAAAAAACTTGTGATCCACCTGTTAGGATCGCCACTTGACATAGGAGGCAACTGTGATTTCTGTAGCTTCAAACCCTTGTGTGAAACCCATATATTTGCTCCTTATCTCTCTTTAACATTTATCCTGGAATATCATCACCCTTCTCTTTTTTGCTCACTGCCCCCAAACGTATCCACTCTCACAAATCAGTTACTTCCATCTCTGTTCTCATTCGCTTCCATATGAAAAAAAGCTTCTAAAGCACTAATCTGGAAAATCAATAACTCATTTGACTTTGGAATCCTGGGTATTGTATACACATTTATTGGAATTAGGGAAGGGAAGGGGAACAACAAAATGGTGAGACAAAGGACAAGGGGGAACCAATGCAACAGTGATACTCACAAGACAATATGTTGGAAATGATCTGTACAACGTGGATGGGAGATTTAGGGGGAGAGAAAGTGGGAGAAAAATGAGGGAAGGGGTAATAAGTTCAACAAGAAATGTACTCACTACCTTACTTATGTAACTGTAATTCCTTGGTACATCACCCTGACAATAACATTATAACTATTATTATCTTCTTTTGATTTTCAAGGCCGATGTCAAAATTCATCATATTTCTTATGGTTTTCAAATTTCAGTGAGCTACATGGGCCTTAATTCTGCACTTACATATTTCAGGCAGATTCACATGTATACAGTAAATATACTGCTATAAAATAAGATTATAATGTAATATATACATCTCTTTACATCTGCTATCAACCATCCCATCCCTAATCAATGGAGGTCAGAAATAATGGTAAAAATCTACATTTGGCTTAATTACAGATCTCACATAGATTTTTTTGCTGAGGATGGTTTTGAACAAAAGTTTTCCCAATGCTTCTTTAGAGTATTACAATGGAAACAGAGTAGTTAATGAATTGTATTAGCCATTAAACATATAGCTGTATCTTTAAGTATTCAATAATTACTTAAATTCTTTTTTTAAGTCATTGGTCTTTTTTACCTCTGTAAGACAGCATGCCCAAGAGAAACCTGGCTGGATGCCTGATGCAGAGGACATTTAACTCTAAATGTTCCCATTTGTGACAAATATGTCTAAATAAGTTTCTATTACCTTATTTCTGTAGTTATAGTTTAAAAAATACAATTTTTCCCCTAAGACAAACTCTCCCCAGAAGGTTCCTATAAGAAATAAAAATGGCCAAATTTCCAACAGAATCCCCAGAGTTTTAGTACTTGTTGAGAAATCTTTAAATATTTAACTAAGCAAGATAACAGCTCCATTCAGGACTCCATGGATACACATCTGTGGATAATACTCAGGAAGAAAAACCTTCTTCAGAGTAAGGACTAATAACCTCAAAATCACTTTATGATCACAGCTAACAAATATTTTCATGAGCTTGGCAGGGAAATGCATGAGATTTTCAACAATGATCTGCAAGTCAAGCAGGCTGAGAAGTGAGAAAAAATACTGCACCTCTACTACCACTTAAAAACCAGCTCCTAGGTGACTGTTCACCAGGTTGCTACTCCTCCACTCTTCAAGACACTAGTTCTTGCAGTGGACACTGTGTCAGTATAGCCTCTAGTTTCCACTCTTTCAAAAAGGATGGGAGCTGAGTACCAGTGGCTCATGCCTATACCCTAGCTACTCAACTGAACATTGCAGTTCAAAGCCAGCCTGAGCAGGAAAGTCTAAGACTCTTTTCTCCAATTAACCACCAAAAAGCTGGAAATGAAGCTGTCGTACAGCACTAATCTGAAGCAAAAAAGCTAAGAGACAGCACTCAGACTCATAGTTCAAGCCTCAGCGTAACACACACACACACACACACACACACACACACACACACAGAGGAATATGTGCTGCTTACAAAAAACAAACGTAAGAATTTTAATTAAGCACAGTAAGACATAGGGAATATGAAGAAAAATGTGGTCTGCTTTGAGGAATCATATACTTTATTGGCTAAAGTAGACATTAGTGAAAGCAAAGGGAATATTATTAATAACCAGATAATTCTAAGAGGCGAAATCCAGGAAAGCCAGGAAACATGGTAACTCCCAGTCTAAGCATAAGATTGCTTGAAATAAACATTCAAATCCCACTAAACCAAAGGCTTTCATTACATTATGAATATCTCACATTATAGTTACTTGGAATGTGAAATGTCTTACAAGGACACTTACGTAAGGAATGTAATAAAGCCATAAACAACATGATACAGTCCTTTGTAATGATTTATATAGTGACATACTATCTACATAGATAATATCAGCAAGAGGAAATACACACATGCTGATATGCTTGAGAACCAAATACATTGTGATCATGCTTTCAAAAATGTTTGAAGTTGGAGCTGGGAATGTGTCTGAGTGGTAGCGTGCTTGCCTGGCATGCATGAAGCCCTGCGCTTGATTCCTCAGTACCACATAAACAAAAATAAATAAATAAAAGAAATAAAATTAAGAGAAAAATTTGTTAAAATGTTTGAAGGTTGTTTCTAAAATGTTTGAAACCATGAGTATTTCTTTCTCATTCTAATAGTTTGTCTAATAACTTATCAATTCTCCCAGTAGCAAGTTGTAAGTTGGTCATATAAAAAAGTGTTCTTTAAAATCACTCAAGAACGTCTTTTAAGCTGACTTTGCTTTTCTATCTCACAATATTTGACTGTTATTTGAACACAGAATCATATCCTCTAATGTATTGTTTCCAGTATCAGGTAGTACCTGGAACATACTTATTGAGACACCTAAAAATTCTGTAGGACAAATGAAGGAATAAGTGAGTATAAAAATTCAAACAATACATTGAAAGGGCTCACTGCAGTGTATTCAATTCTACTGAATTGTCCACTTAATCGCAGAGTTATCTCTTGAACTATCAACATTTTTTCCAAGGACTAAAATACGCTCAAACATGTGGACAAAGCTAGCAAGATGGTGGCTGAGTGAGGTTTTCTTTTCTTTTTTTTTTTTTTTTAATTTTTGGGTCCAGTCGTGGGGCCTGAACTCTGGGCCTGGGCGCTGTCCCTCAGCTCTTCAGCTCAAGGCTAGCGCTCTACCACTTGAGCCACAGTGCCACTTCTGGCTTTTTTTTTTCTTTTTGCTTATGTGGTGCTGAGGAATCGAACCCAGGGCCTCATGCATGCAAGGCAACACTCTACCACCGAGCCACCTTCCCAGCCCCTTGAGTGAGGTTTTCTGACATGCCTGATATCTCTCCTCACAAACACACCCTATTGAACTGCTGTTCTCACATCAAATCTCTAGAAGAGTTAAGGAAGTTAGTCTGGGAAGCACAGCAAATTTTATGATACCAGCATCTCAGCCTTCCCCAAAAGACCTCAGGACCATAATGTCAAATTCTACCAGAACTGTAAGGAAGAATGAATAATGTTCCTCACATAAGCCTATGAAATAGAAAGAGGAATAGAAATAGGAACTAATGCTATCAAAGTATTATTCTGAAAACAAAACCCAGTATAGACACACATACACACAAAAGTAAATTATATACATGTCCTTTATGCACATAGAAGCAACAATTCTCAATAAAAGATTTGCAAACTGAATTCAACAAAACATTCAGACAATCATCTATCATAAATAAGCTGGATTTATTACAGGGATGCAAGGATGGTTAAACATATGCAAATCAACTAATGTATATTGCACATAAAGAGAGTCCAGGCCTCTCTGTATAGCGTATTTATAATAACAATGATATTTTTGAAAAGAGAATTGAGGACAAAAAATTCATCTCAATAGAGGCAGAAAATTTTAAAAACTCAAATATTTTAATTAGGAAAGATTTAAAGAACTTGGAAATTGAAGGAACATACTTCAACACGATAAAACCTATAGCTAACAAGCCTATAGCTAATATCATACTAAGTGTCAAAAGGTGGAATTAGAGCTGGGAAGGTGGCTTAGTTGTAGAGTGCTTGCCTTGCATGCTCGAGGCCCTGGATTCAATTCCTCAGCACCACATAAGCAAAAAGAAAAAAGCCGGAAGTGGCGCTGTGGCTCAAGTGGTAGAGTGCTAGCCTTGAGCTGAAGAGCTGAGGGACGGCTCCCAGGCCCAGAGTTCAGGCCCCACAACCGGACCCCCCCCAAAAAAAGAAAGGTGAAATTATTTCCTCTAAAGTCTCGTTTGTTGAAAATCAGAGAGCTGTAGCTGAATAGGACTGATTCTATTCCATTTGTTGACATGTCAGTTTTTGTGCTAATACTCTGCTGTTTTATTTACGATGACTTATAGAAGCTCAGTATTGTGATACCTCCAGCATCACTTCCTTCATCCACCAGGATTATTTAGGCTAGTCAGAGTCTTTTATGCTTCCACATTAACTTCAGGATTGAATTTTCTATTTCTCTAAAGAATGACATTGGGATTTTGATGGGTACTTCCCTGATTGCTTTCGTTAGCCTGCCCATTTTCATAATACTAATTCTGCTATTCCATGCATATGGGAAATGTTTCTACCTTTTAGTTTCTTCTTCACTTTTTTCCTTTAATGGTACATAATTTTCATTTCAGAGGTCTTTCATATCCTTAGTGAAGCTTATTCTGAAGGTATATTTTTAATTTAGGTTATTGTGCATGAGAGTGTTTTCTTTTTCAGTTTGTTCATAGTTGGCATATAGTAAAACTATAAATATATATCTATTTATACATATCTATAGTAAAGCTACAGATTTTGTATGTTGATTTTATATTTTGACAGTTTGCAAAGGAATGTATCGGATATAGGCAGTTTAAATTCTTTGTGGAGTCTTTAGGGTCCTTTAAGTATAAGAACATATCATCTGCAAATGGTGATTCCTCTGTGTATCTCCTATTGCTTTCAGCCACCTGATTGCTCTGGCAGTAATGGAAAATCCACTGAGGAGGTCTGAGCCCTCATGATTCAATCACCTCTGAATGGTTCCTCCTCTAAACACTGCTGCAGAAGGAAGACTTGCACCTTCAACACATGAGCTTCTGGAGCACATCCCAAATCCAAGTCACAGTACCATTTCTTCTTCAGTGTTCTCCTTGGATGTAATGACTAAGAGGTGGTAGCGTAAATAGGAATTTGGATCCAACTTAAATTATGATTGAGCCAAGGGAAGTGAAGAAAGGGAGTGCACAGGTGAAGGAAGCAAGAGGAACAAATGACAGCTTTGTCCATATCTCACATTGTAGGAATCTCACAATAATCAAGATGTTGCAAAACAAGCCTATGTTTAGAATCTCCTCTAATCACATAAAAATTAGCTAAACTAGTTGGAAGTGGTTGCCTCTACAGTGGAGCAATCATGGGAGAGAATCTTTTGGAACAAACATTTCCTTTAACAAAACATGTAGAATAACATCTGGCACCCTTTGATAAAAGAATTTAAGAAAATAAAGTTTCTAAGATAAGCAAACGAATTTATGTCTATGCTATTACTAAATAAAGAATACAGGGAAAGTAGTGTTGTTTTGAGATTGTGTAGTCTGGTTTATTTTGTTGTTGAAGGAGGGATGTAATGAATTCCATTCTGATCATATTGTTGAAATTCCTACAAAATATTAAAGTAAAAATATGTAGCAGACAAATGAAAAGTGGTACCTGAGTCTTGCCTACAGTGGAAAAGGCAGGGGACCCAGAGTCAGAATCCAAGAGTGGCTATTACAGTCAGGGGCATGCACATTAACACAGGAAGAGAGGGAGGCTGAAGTGGCAGAGTACACAGTTAGATGAACAATCTTCTGTTCTGGCTACATTCATTCTCTTCCAAAGAAATAGACTCTTAGGAATGGCATCAATGACCTTTGATCCTTGGCTTCTGATTGGTCTGGCCAATGCAAAGTATCATCAGGAGCACAGGAGAGAGAAGACTTCTATTCCTGCCTGACTAAAGATTGACAACGTCCGTTTTGTCAGCTGAGGCCACAGCTTCTGCCTTAGCTTGCTCTTGCAGCTCAGTCATTTCCACATTTTCCAGGCTAATCATCAATGTCTTATTTCTCTGCTCCCCCCCCAAATTCTACATACTCAGTATAGTGCAGGATACTGACTGGAATGAGTCTACAATTTTTTTTAAAATAAGAAGCAATAAGATATCTAGGAATCAGACAGAATGGTAAAGCAGCAGCAAAGGGGTGGAAAAACACAGAAGAAAATACAATGCCTTGGTTGACAATCTCAGCTGCAGTCATGTAACAGAATCTTGATTAACACAGTTTGAGAAGTGAATGAATGCTACCAATGGAACAAAATGAAATGTATTACTAGAAGCTATGCTGGTGAATGTAGGCACAATATTAGAACTTCTTGAGGAATACTGTGTGCAGAAACATAGGCACCAACTCCATCACATGTTCCTGGGAACACCCTTCAGGGAGCGACTGGTGACAGTCTAAAGGAATAGGGCACAAATGAAGTAAACACAAAAAAGAGTTCCAGTAAAGAGAATTACCAGTTTCTTTTGAGACATGTAAGACAAAAATCAGCATATTAAAGCTAGAGGAATGAAAAGTTAATTGTCACAATATGGCTCCTAGTTTTTCCACATAGGAGGTAAATGTCAGTGTGCTTTAGCAGGGATAGTGGCAATTGCTCAATTATTCTGTGGCAGGGGCACAGAGGAAAGAGCCTGGTGGACAATACTACACTGGCGAAGGCACTTTCCTTTGGGTGGTAGATAAAGGTCTGAGAAGGGCACATGTGCACATTCCTGTAGTGTGCTATCAGTCCGCTCTAGACAGGGATTCCTGGAGAAGCTGACAGGGCTGGGGAAGGGAGGGGCAAGGTGTCATTTGGAGGCCTGCATGGGGATGCAGAGAAAGAGAGTAACAGAGAGAGCAAATCAGATGGGAGCTCTGCTCAGAAATGTGATTTCAAGGCTTGAAATCCTACAGATGGAGCTGTCAGTGTGATGCCAAGACCTCAAATGCAAGATGGGGCACATGGCAGGGACAGAGTGATGCCTAAGATCTTGGCATCACCAGTGAGTTGCCTTCCTCTGCTCCAATCTATTTATAAAACTGACATTACTTTCTATTCAGGCTCCGAGTAGATGCTTGTGAGACCTAGTTATTTATTTGTAGCAAAATTTTGCAGTGCTATTTTTGATGTTTTATCTCTTAAAATTGTACTTTGTTCCGTCATTACTCAAAATCAAAGGCTTTCATCTAAATATGTCAAGGCATAACAGATGAAAAATCTTGGCTCTTTTTCCATACTATAACCTAGGTTTAATAGTTTCCATTTACAGGCTGACTTTATCACTTCCTGTGAAGTATACCGAGTCATTCATATAAATGGTGTTATTTCTAATGAGTAAGGAGACTGGGCTTGAAACTGTGCTGAAATGTAAAGTTCTGCATCAGTTGCTCACATTTACTTGTACTATTGGGTAGGTTATGCATCCAACTGACTGCAGAAGCCTTCCCTTTCTTCATGCACAGCCCGTGCTTACCTCAACCAGAACAATGCCTTCTGAAATGGATGCAATTTCTGGTCAAAATAAATAGTGTGCAAGCCAGTAATAGCTTTCAACCAATGGAGGAGAATAGTGTTTGTAATGAACATGCTGATTCCTATTTCTTACATAATTTTTGTATAATTAGGTGTCAGAAGTCATGAACTTGTGTGTATGCTTCCTATAGGGCTCTTGGACCAAAACCAAACTAAAGGAAGAAACCCATTTATTACCTGGATTCTGCTTTCTAAAATCTTGCACATCACAACGGTCATACACAATATGAACTAAAATCATCAGCAAAGGTCTAATCATTGAGAGAAATGTACTTCTCCGTTTATTTTAGAAAGAAGCAAAAATAATCATTATTGTCCTTCTGGAAATTGTTTCCAATATTTTGGTATACATGTTCCTAAGTATTTCATACTTATCCACTTATAGCCTGCCATTACCCACTTTTCTCCTTTGAAGTTCTATGCCCTTGAACCTCAAGCCTGAATTTGTTGCCCTTCACCAAAATCAGACTCCACACTGATGATTCAAAGTGGTACTGATGCTGGATGCTTTGGCTTATGCCTGCAATCCCAGCTATTTGCGAGGCTGAGATTTGAGGATCATGTTTTGAAGCTAGCCTGATTAGGAAAATCATTATTTTTTTCTCCAATTAATCAGCAAAAAGCTGGAAGGGGAGTTACGGCTCAAGTTGTAGAGCACCAACCTTGAAAGAAAAAGCTAAGGTATTGTGCCCAACAATGTACAAGATTCAGAGTTCAAGCTGCAATACTTGTATCATAAAAAGGGTACTGATAATTGGCTGCTAATTCCCAGTTATATAGGAAATTTTTATAAGTATGTTTTACCACAATTAAGTATAAATTTGCATATACTATATGTATAATATTAAATGTTCCATTCACTAGAATACATACAAATATTCATCAGGTATATTTTAAATGCATAATATCACTATCTACAAACTAAACCAAAGTCACAATATAGTATCACTTCACTCCACGAAGAATGGATTTTATCAAAAAATAAAGGTAAGAAGTGTCCATGAAGATGTAAAATAAAGGGAGCCTTTGCACATCATTGCTGGTAATAGAAATCAGTGTAGCCATTATAGAAAACAGTGTAGAGGTTTCTCAGAAAAATTATAATAGAATCCCGATAGGTCCAACAATCCCACTTCTGTGTATTCACACAAAATAAAATAAGTATGCTAAATACTTATTTTATTATAGTTATTAATAATAGCCAAGAAACTTAAGTGTCTATCAATTGATGATGAAGGATAATGAAAATCTGGTTCAATGCAATGTCATTCAGCCATAAAAAGAATGAAGTCTTGTCATTCACAACTACAAATGGAAGTAGGGATCATTATAATACATGAAGCCAGCTAGGCACAAAGACACAAACCCTGTAGGGAGGAGAAGAGGGAAGAATAAGAGATAATGAGGTTGATCAATAGGTACTAGATTACAGCTTTTCAGAAGCAAGAAATTCTGGTCTGTTAGTGCACATTTCAAGAAGATAGAAGAAAGGTTTTTTTTTAATATTTTTAATGGCAGCATTGGGGTTTCTGGACTCAAAGCTAGTGGTTGTTAGGAAGGTGTTCTTCCACTGAGCTATGTGTCTAGCCCCTTGTATGTGCTAGTTATTCAATAAATTGTTTTTGCCAGTACCGGGATCTGAAATCAGGGCCTTATACTCGATCACCTTGTTTGCTATCTTGGTGCTCTACCACTTGACTGAAGCCTCACTACAACCTTTGGCTGGTTATTTTAGAGTCTTGTAGAATTTTCTGCCTGGGCTGTTTTCAAACAGTAATCCTTTGGATCTCAGTTTCCTGAGTAGATAGGACACAGGTATGAGCCACTAGCACCTAACTGTAATAGTTTCTGATATAGGGTCCCACATCCTTCCTAGGCAAACACTTGAATTATGATCTCCATATCTGAGCTTCCTACCATAGCTCAGTGATTTTTTTTCCCATTGAGATTAAGTTACATAGAGTCTTCTATGGGAAGTGTCCTGAACCATGATCTTTGTGATCTCAGTTTCCTACATAGCTAGGACAACAAGCATATTCCACCATAAGCAAGTCATTAGTTGAGAAGGCTTCTTCTTTATATGTACAAGCTGGCCTCAAACTGTCATCACCCAACCTCGGCCTCCTAAGTAACTAGGATTACAGGTAGGAACACTAACTTCTGGTTCTGTTTTAGGTAGTTTTGAGATAGAGTCTTGCTTTTAGCTGGAGCCAGCATGGACTGTGATCTTATTTACACTTTTTGCTATAGCAGGATAACAGATATAAACACCAGGCTTAGCTTTTACATTTGAGATGTGGTGGTGCTAATGTTTTGCCTGGCATAGTCTTAAACCATGATTTCCTGATGTCTGCCTCTCAAGTAGCTAGCATTATAGGCATGAGTCAGTAGCAGCTGGTGTTTCTCAATGTTTTAGAGTAAAGATATCAATAAATGTTGGAGGACATATATAGAGATATATTACGTATCAGTTAAAATAATTAAATTTAATTTTTTAGATACTCATTAACTTAACTTGTATTTTAAGGAGTTATGCATCTGTGTAGGATGTTGACTTGATCAATCAACCAGAAATATCAAGACAGGAAATTATTTTCTGAATTAACTAAAACCATAATATTGGAGCTGACTATGAATGCCAGTAAGTCTAATGACCTGACCAGCAGAGAAGCAGGCTGTTCCCATCTGAGCAGAGAAGGAGCTTAGTTCTTCCTCCCTGGGGCATCTTCTGAGTTCACAGCTGAAGAGCAGGGGAGCAGGTGGAGTTGTTGGTCACAGGGAAGGCTGACTGGACACACAGTAAGAAGGAAACCCAGGGACTGGGCACTGAGGACTAGCACAGAACTGCTGAGAGCCTTAGGGAGGATAGTATAACCCTCAAGACCTCTAGCCACCTCGTGGTCCTCAGACTTGTAGGTAGAGGGTCTATCACTCTACCAAGAAACCTCTCTCTCAACATACTTGAAACCAGAGCTGTATGTAAACTAAGCAGTAACCTATCTTGGATGGCTTCAGCTCATTCTTGGCTCTAAATGGCCAGGCTCTCCTTAAGGTTCACTACAAAAAAAAAATGACTGAAAGTTTGGAGACTTAAAACCAAACACCACTGTTCTCTTGCAGTTCTGGGAGTCAGATGTCTAAAATCCAAGTGTAGAAGCATCCCCCAGTATTGAGAGGTCTGTTAGGAAAATCCTCCTTACCTTTTCTAGCATGCTGGGCGTCACATGTTCCTTGGCTCAGGGTCTCAGCTCTGCTCCTTTCTCACACGGTCTGTGCTCTGTCTTTTCCTCTACGTCTAAGGACACTTGTCGCTGAATTTAGGACACACCTGATGATCTCATCCCAGATGATCTAATCTCAAGATCCTGAACTTAACCACATCTACAGGTGTCCTCTCAACAAGGTCACGATCACATGCTCTGAGGTAAGGAGGTGGACATGCATTTTAGGAGGGCACAAATGAACCCATCAGAGCCTGGCACAGTAGCGGCCTAACAGCTAAAAATTATAGCCCTTTCTGCCATTCTTTTATATACAACATCCATCACACTCACACGAGAAAGCATGAGGCATGCCAAAAAAAAACAAGACAATGTGGCCTGTATCAGGAGAAAATACAGCCAGTCAAGGAAATCCAATGATGACCCTTATGTTAACATTACCAGTAAAGCCGGTTAATGATAACCACAATAAAAACAGGAAAAACAAAACAAAATATATAAGAAGATGTAGAAATTCAACATAAAAACATGCTTTACTAAAAACCAAATAGTTATACCAGAACTCCTAAATCAGAAACGAAGAGGTCATTGAAAGAACATAGCAGTAGAATGGCAGCATCAGAAGGTTCAGAGACAAGATGAGGGCTCACATTGTGAGCAGGTTGAGATATCTACTAGACATCAAGCAGGCATGAAGTCCGCAGTTCATTAGCAAACAGATGCTATTTACAGTGCTGACATGTGATAATGACATCACCCAGGGAAGGAATGTAGATGGGGAAAAGAGGCCCAACAACAAGCCCTGAAGCTCTGGCATTCAGAGGTTGAAGAGGAGGGAGGGTAAGTATATCCGATCCATGAATCTGAGAAGCAGAGGTCAGTGTGGAGGAGGAAAATTATGCATGTGGCACCCTGTATGACACAAAAAGAAGTATAAGAAGGGTAGATTATTCTTTCAGAGAGATTTCTTTTAAACAGAAGTGGAAAAATAAACAGAGATGTAGAGTCAGGAAATCATGTCCAAAGTAACCTCATACTTGTGTGTTGGCAGAAATTACCTAAGCAAGGAGAAAACAGATGATACAGGAAAGAGAATTATCATTGGGCTGATCTGGCAGGAGAAGATATGGGGTTACGGTGGGATTTGATAGGAAGGGACAGAGGCAAGTGGGTGATACATGAAAATACTGGCAGGAGATGGAGCTATAGCCTGACTGCTTCGGCTTCCTTGGTAGGACATTTGAGAGTGAGATGGGAAGGTAAGGGGGGAAGATGTGAACAGTTAATGAAGAGAATGGAGAATCTATAGGTCATGGAAAGTCAGGCCCCCAGCCAGCACTAAAGATAGGAAACACATGCATCTGTGACTATGCACAGGTCTAGTACTGATTGTTTCCTAGCCATGTTTAAGAAGCAAGGGTGGAGTGACACAGTCAGCCTCTACCAGAACAGTGTTTCTGACCAGAGAGAAAGATGATGAATGTGTGAGAATCTGAGGCTTACATAATGATCTGACTCGATCACCCATGGAAATGAAGGATGGAAAACAAGTTGGTGAGGGAGAACAATGAGATGTAGGAGAATCAATGGCAAAGAGGAGGCCAAAGATCGACAGAAAGGCAGCATTGAAGGATATGACTTAGAAGAACAACAGTAGTGGTGAGAGATTGTAAGGTAGCAATCACAGAGAGTGTTGCATTCCTGGTCACAGCCTGGCCTATGGCATGCCAACCAGGGCCAGTAGTTGGGGTAGGGCAGAGGACAGGATAATCCAGAGAAAGTGACTCAGAGGGCTGAGAAGACAGGGTGAAGTGTTGGAAGGAGATCTGTGTGCACATTGAAGCCATCTAGAAGGAAGACTGTGCACCTGGTGATAGTTACTGTACTCACCAGCTAAAACAACCAATAAAGAAGGGGCATCAGCTAGTATCTATGGATAGGAGGCTATGAGGCAGGTTGCAGATATGACATTCAAAGCCAGGGTATTTTAGGAAGGAGAAGGAAGAAAGAACCCCAGGCTTAGAGAGTATAATTCTCTCCCTTGTAGACCCCCAAGGCTTGTATGTAAAACTAAAGAGGAGGAATGTCCTGGGGGAGAGACAGGTTTTTGCTTCTAACACCTACCTTTTGACCAAAGAGAGTGATCCTCACCTAAGCCGATAGAGAACAAATCACCCTACTTTGCAGTAGGAACTAGGAACTAGGGATAGCCTGACATATCCTTCAGCAAGCTTTCGAAAGATAAGTTATGCAGAAGTTAAAAAAAAAAGACTGAAACTGTTGAAATCCTTCTCACTGGGGCCAAAGAAGCAAAGAAACTCTTGTGATTTTTACTTTTCAGACCTTCCGACATCATTGAGGGCTACCTTCCTAACTCACAACGATGGACTTTGTTTTCAGATGAAATTCAGTGGTCTAGCCACCATGCTGCTATGGAAACTAGCAAGTCTGAGGCAGCAGGAGAGGCCTTGGGTTAGTAAGTTGAGCCCACAGCAGCCTTGATGCCTCAGAAAGCTGACCGAAGATGGTGCTTTGAGAACCCATAAATACCTGTGAGAATATTTTTTCAGTTAGTACAAATTAAATAAAAACCTCATGGGAAGTGGCTTATTTAATTCATTCAAATCCAACTAGTAAAGTGTGGCCAGAATGGCTAGCAGGGAATGTCTTTCTCCATCTCTAGGTCTTTGCTTGAAGTGCAGTGCAACTCGTAGCCAGAATGAGGATTATTGAGGAAAATAGGACCCCTGGGACTATTGACTTCGGCAGGGAATCAGCAAAAGACGTCCTATAGATCACCAGCATTTAGAAGCTGGTCTGAGCCTCAGGTTAAAATAGAGCCCTCAGCATCAAAGGAAACCAGCCAGCTCCTAGCAGCTCTGGATGGGAGAACACCTTTATCCATCCAATTAGCTTACCACTTGCTCTCTGGAAGAACATTCCTTCCTCCTGCACCACTGAGTCTCAATGTCCTCCCCCAGCTGAGAGGAAGTAAGAATGCTCATAATGCCCAAGGGCAGTATTTCAAACCTTGGTGTGTGGTATGAAGTTTGCGACCAGGTAGGCTCTCAGACATTCATGATCACGGACAATGACTGCATCATGGAAAAGTGAGCAAGAGATCTTTCAAGGGAACATTTAGGTTGGGAACAATATGTTTTGTCAAGACACTGATCTGAGCTGTCAGGTGGGCTATTACCATTGCATGTTCTATTCCTGAAAGTGAACATCAAAATGAGCTGAGCTTGAAACCAAGACCCTTTGTAGAACATAGTCCAAGTCCCATCTGCTTCAGGACTCCAGACCGCTAGTATTCTGTGCATATCTCATCCCTTACTAAGTGTCTGGTAGCTTACTGTCTGATCTGTTAGCGGTGCTGATTGCACTGCTCAGCTAGAGGTGCAAGTGGCTGGCTGACAGGAGCTGCGGTGCATTGCTTGACACACATTCCACTCGGGGCAGACAGCCTAGGATGAGTCAGTTCCTTCCCAGCCTCAGACTGTCTGGGAACACACACAAATGTTCGCCAACAGCAAACTCAGAAAAAGCCTCTTCACAATCTTTGCAGTTGAAAAGAAATTTATTTTTATTATGAAATGCTATTTTAAGGATAAAATATTTTGTTGCAGAGGGGAAAACATTTTTAAGATTCCATGCGATCACTGGCTCTCCTCCACGTAACTCCTGTGGGCGCTTGTTGCCCATCTGATTGGCCTCATTAGCTTCTCCACAAAGCCTGAGCTACCCACACGAGGATACATGGAATTTTCCAGATAGAATTTTCAGAAATCTCTGCAAACCCACCCAGCAGACAAAGAGAAGGGCTTTGGTGGGCACCATGATCAGCAGAGAGGTGCCATGTTGGTCTAGACCCACTGTGCTCTTCTGATCCTCTTTGTTATCGCTGTTCAAGAGCCCCATTCCCCTGGCCAACACTGTCCTCCTTTGCCCCATCTGTGTTCACGCGCTGACCAACAGGTGGATGCCGATATCACAGACTGAGCCACACTAACAAGAAACTCCAACTCATGACTAACCTACACTTTCTCTAACTAGAATGTGACTCCAAATATACAAAATTCTGCCTCTTAAAAATGTGGGCCTTTGGGTCATACTCCGATCAAACTGATAGTCACTAGAAACCTAGTTGTTCCCCAGGAGCTATGCATCCCAAAGAAAATGTTCAAAGCATTCCAAGTATCAAGCCCTTTGCTCAGGATGTAAATTCTTGGGAAGGAGTTGAGATATGCCAAAGCAAGGCCTGGGTTTTCTGAGCATCCTGTCTTAAGACCAAGAATATCCAATGAGGTTGGAGAAATAGGCATGACTGACAAAATCACTTTTTCCCTGAAGACTGGTAGACTGGCAGAGACAATTGCTAACTATGGGATGCTATAGTTCTATAGTTTATGTGCTTTGCCTTTCCTTGAAGATATAGAACTCAGTCTCATTCTGAATCTCAAGGTATAGCTGGCCAGAGTATCCTATATCCTGGCCACAGTGATCTACCTAAGGATTTGCTTTTGAGCACATCACAGTCCTCTCCTAGATCCTTGTCTGCCAAGAGCGATAGGGAAGACTACTGCCATTAGGGTCACTGTTCTGCCATGTTGTGACTGCTGGCATTCATTCCAGCTGAATGGAGAGTTTGTCCTCAAGAAGGAAAGGCTGTATCCACAGTGGAAGGAAGCTGGGAGACAGAGACAGAAGAAGACATGGAAGAGGCAGAGATACAGAAAATGGAACAGAGGTTATGCAAGGAGAGAGGGCAAGGAAGCAGATAAACAAGGCAACATGTTCTACGAGACCCTGGATCCATCCAGCTACGCCTGCAGCTGGACTGCACGTGTCCTCTCCTGAAGCGAGCAAATATGCTTCACTCCTGCTTTTACTTATACCAAGTTAGCCCTGGAATTCTCTTACTCACAACTGATTCACAATCATTCCATACACAATTCTTTTGAAGTCTAAAGTCTACCTCAAGGTCAGGCCAAGCATGGCTTTAAGCAGCTGGACAGTTAACCACAGCTATTGTTGGTTCTTCATTTATCCTTGACTGTCATAAGCCCTGTGGTCTGGTCCCAGGTAGTTACTATGGCCATGCTGGTGCTGACACACCCCTTCTCTTCCCCACTCCTCACTTCCTGCCAGTACCTTTTAACTCAGACTGCTTCTTTGATCCCCACTTCATTTCTCAAAGCTATTGTGATCACCCAAATGAATCTGAATATGACTTTCATCTTTCTCTCATCTTTGCAGTCCATAGTAGACAGAACTTCACAGTGCAAGTGTGAAGAACACAACCTGAGCTTGTCAGTAGCGCTCCACTGAAGCTCACTCCAGGGCTCACCACTCACACCTGGCAGTGACAGATCCGACATTAGAATTACGCATGTTTGCTTTCTTTCCCAACATGCTAATTCCCTGTTTTGAATAAGATTTCCAGTAGTTATCAGAGCAAAAAAAACCCAGAAATTTTGTAGTGTTGTCCAAGCATTCTAAGCCTTACAATCATTAGTAAGCTCTCACATCAGATGGAGTGGCTTGCATAATTTCTGCCGTCTTCTGACATACTCTGACCACTGGCTGCATAACAAATGTTTTTAAAGGAATAATCATAGGCCCAAGCATGGTACAGCATATCTGTCATTCAACTTATTCAGGAAACAGAAGCTAGGTTAATTTAAGTGAGGGACAATTATCTTGGAAAACAAGCTGGAAAACTGAATATCCATATGTAGAAAACTAAAACTGGGCCCCTGTCTGTCACCTTGCACTAATATCAATTTAAAAGGATCAAAAACCTTAGCATTTAGACCAGAAACCTTGAAACTACTACAGCAAGTAGCTGGAGAAACATTAGGATTTATTGGCACAGGCAAGAACTTTATGAATAGAGTTCCAGCGGCTCTGCAAATTGGAGAGAGAATCAACAAATGGGATTACATCAAACTAATAAGTTTGCACACAGTGAAGGACACAGTTACTAAGCTAAAAAGGCAGCCTACAGAATGGGAGCATATCTCTATGAGCTATACATTTGACAAGGGCTTAACATGTAGAATATACGAAGAGCTCAAGAAACAAAATTCCCCCAAAATAAGTAACACAATTAATAAATGGGCAAAAAAAGAAGCTAAATAGAGCCTTCTTAGAAAAAAACAAGAATGGCCAATAAACCCATGAACAATTGTTCAACATTCTTGGCCATAAAGGAAATGCAAATCAAAACCATGTTGAGATTCCATCTCACCCCAGTAAGACTAGCATCGTCAAGAATATAAACAACAAATAATGACAGGGATGTGAATGAGGGAGGGGGAAGGAACCCTATTATATTCCGGAAGGTAGTTTGGAGATTCTTCAAATAGATTAAAAATAGAACTCCCCTATGATACCATTCTTGGGCATCTACCTAGAATATTACAAGTCAGGATACAGTAAAGACAATTGCATGTTAGTGTTCAATGCTGCATTATTCATAATATCCAAGTTATGAAAACAGCCCTGATGCCCTACCCTGGACAAGAAGATAAAAATCCAACATAAACATATATACATATATGTGAATTTTACACAACTATCAAAATAATATTATATCATTTCCAGGGAAATGCAAAGATCTAGAAAAAATTATGTTAAGTGAAGTACTTCAGGTTCAGAGAAACAAATAGCCCATATTTTCTATCATATGGAAAAGTTAAATTTAAAATACAGACATACATATAGAATGCCCAATGCACATACACACAAACAAGCTGACTAAAGGATGATCTATTTAGGAGAAGAGTCCAATGGTGAAACTCCTTTGAACAAATAATGAACTGTTTCACAAAATGAATTCCAGGAAGCTGAAACATGCTCTGAGTGGGTGAGGACAAAGGAAAGGCACACAATGGAGAGAGGAAGGGCAAGCAGATGCAGTCATTATATTCAACGTACATTATACTTGAACTCCATAAACTGAGGTTATAGATGGGGTGGACACATGTTGGGAAGAATGGATAGAAGAGGTGAATTGATCAAGATGCAGTATACTCATAACTTGGCTTCTGGCACAACTACAGAATAAAGATAAATATTTTAAAAATATTTAAAATGTGTTTGTGACGTTAAGTATCACTATTCCACAATACTATGAAACGTGAAATTGATGTCATCACCTAATCTTAATTAAAAAAGAAAAGAAAAGTGAGAGAAGGGTTGGGTTAGGAGCAATGGGTAACAGTGTCATCAGACACTTTGTATTCATATACTGCTTTGTACAATGGGAACGTCTTTGTAGAACCCCTTAAAGATAATATTTCAAATAAATAAATAAATAAAACAAGTGGATAGTGGTGGTGCACACCTGTAATCCTAGCTAGGCAGCAGGCAGATGTAAGATGATCTTGGTCCAAGGCCAACTCTAGGTAAAAACTTAAGACTCTACCTTAAAAATCAACTAAAGCAAAAGGGTGAGGGTAAAGCTCAAGAGTAGAGTAGTACATTACTACTTGATTGAACTTGGAGATAGAACTTGTATCCTTCACATGACTGTCCCCCCCCCACATCACCCTCAAAGAATGACCACAGACCTAAAATCTGCCTAATCTTATTACATGGTTTTGTTACACTTTCTTTAGTCTGTTTCTCTCTTTCAGCTAATTTGCTTTGAGTTTCTGCAAAAAATCAACCCCCAAAAGGTCTAAATGATAAAAAAAAATGCTACAAATTAGCCAGAAGTACTAAAAGAAGGTCTCTCAATAATTACTACAGTGTGCACACATCTCATTTCAGTGCAATGGGGCAGCATCTATTTGTTGTGATGTTCATAATCCTGAAAACATACGTTAGGGCAGAAGTAGAAGGTCAATGTAAATATTTAGGCAATGTGTAAGCTTGAGGATTAATCACAGGAATTACTGGGTTTGCTTCATGTTTACCCAGTTCTTTCCATTCATCTGAATTGTATTTTTGATTTTCAAAATCTGTTTGGCTTATTAAGCTTATGGTATTCACTACTCATGTGAAAGAGACAGTAGACAGCTGACATGTTGATGAAGCATCCGCCTCTTCAGGCCTTGTAGGAACCTTTCCCATTAAAAAAAATCAGTGTGTTAAAATTAATAATGGGTTTTAGAGAGATATTTTCATACATGCATTTCTTTAAATCACATTTACCCTCTCCAATTACCCCTCCTCTTTTTTCTTTATTTCCCTTTTTCTTTCTTCTCAAATATCACACTGCAAAAGGACTCTAAGGTGCATGTTGTCTGGCCTTTCCTTTATGTGTCCTTGAAGGCCCCCAAGGTTACACAGTCCAGCCAGATGGCCCAGGTCCACTTATGGCTATTTCAAAAGTACTTAAATTCAACTTTTGACAGCCTCACTTACCACACCTCACATGCTCAGCAGCTACCTGGGGCAACTGCCAAGGCTTGAAGAGAGGGGACGGGCAGCTCCATCTCTGTAGCAGTTCTATCCGTGACACTTCCTCAGAGGATTGGATGACCACATAGCCAGGGATGTGGAGTTGGCCACCTATCCATTGGGTGTGACAACTTAAGGAAGGGGAGGTGAGGAACAAGAAGGGGGAACCTGGGGCTCAATTTAAGCCTCCATGATCTTATTCTTGAATAGACTGCATTTTGGCAGCAATTGAAAACATGAAACTGAGTCTCAACAGATGAAGATCACTGTTTTAATACCAAATCTGGCTTCTGGGTAGGAACAGACGATTCATATTACTCATCAGAGCAAGTCGTGTCTCTGGGATCACAGTACAATTGACATATGAGGCCCAGGAACAGATCAAGAATGTCCCACAAGAGGATATCAGGCCAGATAGGCAAGAACCCCCCTGTGCCATACTATGGAAGCAGCAGCCATGAAGATAAACCCAAGCAGGACAAGAGATGCTCGGCAGGGACTAGGGGCACATTCTCCAAGGCCATTCTCCAAGGCTGCTTCCTGAGGGCAGAGCAAGGCACAGTGGTACGGAATGTTTGTCTTATCTAAGAAGCTGAGGTGCAAAGGAGAATGCACAATATACAAAAGTATTCTTTTCTGTATGGGAGACACTATGGAAATATGCCACGATCAGACACTACTGGAGACTTTCCATGTCTTCTGACAGCACCAGGAGAATGCTCCTCATTGGCTCAGAAGCAGAGAGATTAACTTGGGTTTTGAGATGGCTTCAGCCAAGTGAAGTGGGCCACACTCAAACAGCAATCTGGACCCTTGTGCTACAGGCAGCATTTCCCATTGAAGTTCCATGGTTTTGAGAGCAGTTGATTATTACTAGAAAATCACTAGCAACCATTACTGTTCCTGATTCCCACCACATATTAGCCATTATGTATCCATTACTACCCGGCAGTCCCACTGTTGTTCCTACATTATTAGTATAATGGCCTCATAATAGGCTCAGATTCTTTGACACGTTAAAATACTGCCATGACTCACTATGTCAATATTTCAGGGGAGAAAACACCCTCTACCATGAAATAACACATGATTTAAATTACTCAAGCATTATATAATACTCAGCCAGGCTTATAATAAGCATGCTGCTTCTTAAAGTTGCAGTGGTAGTAGCTCAGAGGCACCCACTGGTGCAGAATCTCCTGTGGCTTATAAAGACCTGTTCTTTTGTTAAAGAACATTTTGGAGACATCTAGTTAATGCCAAGGGTTCCTGTATATTTGCTTTGTGTAACAGAATAAGTAATATGTTTCTTAGTAAATATTAATTTACTGTCATAACAAACTATCAGCATATTTTTATTGGCAACTCACACATTCCTTCCCTCATTCAAATGTTTGTTGTCCATCAAATGAAAAACCTGGTGCTCTACTCCAGACACTAAGGATGAAGTTCACTTGACTAAACCTAAGAGTCAAAATATTCCTTCCACTAGCTTACAACCTAGCGGACAATATACATTATAAAGAAATAAAGCAAGCTGGGTGCCGGTGGCTCCTGCCTGTAATCCTCGCTACTGTAAGGGTTGAGCTCTGAGGATCATGGTTTGAAGCCTGCCTAGGAAGAAAAGTCTGTAAGACTCTGATCTCTAGTTAACCAGCAAAAAGCCAGAAGAGGAGCTGTGGTTCAAGTGGTAAAGAGTCAGCCTTGAGCTCTGAGTTCAAGCCCAGTAGTGGAACAAACACCCACAGAGAGACACACACACAGACACACAGACATGGGGGAAAAACATAGAATCTAACATCAAGTAATCATAAGTCTGATTATAGAGATTGAATTCAGGTAAAAACAATGAATTAGTCTCTCATTGTAGCAAGTAGAAACTGAGGCACACAGAGAAAAGTAGACTTGGCCCATGACATTATTTGTTTAGATCCGAGTCTCTTCTTACTTCCCAGAAAATGAGAAACAAGGACATAAGAGAATAAGAAAGCTAGCATGGGGGACAGAACATAAGCAAGACCATGGGAATATGAAGTGATTAGAATAATGGAGTAGAAGGCTGTCATGACTTAGGGTCCCCTTGAGCATTTTGAAGATAAATTTGAAGATAAAACTTTACCTCTTCAGTCACAATACTGAGTTTGAGCTTACTTCAAAATTTGTGAATAGGTTCTACTTGAGAATGGGCAGGATTACAATCCCAGAAAAGTAACAAAACACAGAGACACTAGGGGTAAAATAAAAAAGACATCTGCTAGAAAGACACCAGAAGGCTAAACCAAACATTAGCACAGGTTCCACTGACAACTTTTTTCTATTGTTTTAGGTTTTGTTTAGATTCTTGGGACAGGATCTTACCAAGTTGCCCAGACTGGCCTCAAGTTTATAATCCTTCTGCTTCAACCTCCAGAGTGTTGGAATTACAGGTATGTAATACAATGGCTGGCTCGAATAAAGATTGTGTAAAAAATAAAGATTGTGCCTTTACAATTTAGAATGTTCCAAAGTATCTACATGGAACTTGCATGTGCAAAGATTGTACCTATTTTCTCCAGACTTCCTTGTTTATTTATATATTTTCATTCATACACAACTAAGTCCACTTCTGCCGATTAGTAAAAGCCTGTCTACTACTCTCATAAATCAAAGGTTTGCTTTGGGAAACAAACTCTGCTTTCTCTGCTTCTGTCACACATATCCTCACCCTGTCCCCATATCAGCTCAGTTATTCTGACATCAAGATGCACCTTACAATGGAAGAACTTCACCAACTGCCAACACTAGAAGTCAGCTATAAAAGAGCTGCCACTGCCCAGGTGGGTGCTGACTGTAGTCAGTTCTCTAAGAACAGACCCTTATATTTTTCAAAGCAGAAGACAGTGTGACTTATTCACACAGCTGTGAGTGAAGTATCATTATCAACTTAAAAGGGAAGCTGTTAAAAGCCGAGTCAAGAGCCACTGCTCAAATTCTGGTAGCTTTCTATTTTTCTTCAAATGTAGTTGTCTCTAAATGTGGCAGAATATAGAATAAGACAGACTAGAGGAGGAAGACCAAACTAGGAGGACTTAGGAGGGAACACTTAAGGGATAGTTCTTTAACTCAATATATGATGGGGAAAATGGAAAGGAAATCATGTGATGCAGCTCACAATTTTAAGATCACTTTGTGTCAGGCCCTAGTGGCTCACACTTGTAATCTCATCTACTCAAGAGACTGAGATCTGAGGACCTTGATTCTTAACTAATCTTGGGCAAAAAGAAAAAAAAGTCCACGAAGCCGGGCACTGGTGGCTCACGCCTATAATCCTAGCTACCGAGGAGGCTGAGATCTAAGGATCATGGTTCAAAGCCAGCCCAAGCAAGAAAGTCTGTGAAACTCTTATCTCCAATAAACCACCAGAAAACCGGAAGTGGCGCTGTGGCTCAAGCGGTAGAGCTCTCGCCTTGAGCTGAAGAGCTGAGGGACAGCCCCAAGCCCAGAGTTCAAGCCCCAGGACTGACCAAAAAGAAAAAAAATTCATGAAACTCTAGCAAAAAGCTAGAAGCAGAACTGTGGCTTAAGTGGTAGAGTGCTAGCCTCTAGTGAAGAAGCCAAGGGAGAGTGTGAGGTACCCCAGTACAGGTACAAAAAATAACTAAGCAAGTTAATTAATTAATCAAGTGCATCTTTGTTTAGAATGGATTGGTAGGGTCTCAAATGGATCCAGGGAGACCGGCTAGGAGGGAGCTACAGTGGACCAGGTAAAGGAGGAGTTTTTTGGCTCTCGCTTGGCAAGAACAGGTATGACTGAGGAAGGAAGGGAAAAATGTGTTATCTGGACTTAGATGCAACTGCATTTTGTGCTTGACTATCTGTGGTAGCTCTGAGATGTGCAGATATTACAGCAACTCTGGTTTGAGTCATTTGGTAAATAAGACTGCCATTTATGAAATTGAGAATTGGGTATATTAATCAAAGTATTTCAGTCCAGGACAAACTAACAAGAAAGACACAGAAGATGTTAAGTACCAGTTAAATACACAGCTGAGAATTAGTCCTGGCAGTGGATAGAACTTGGAAATCATTTCAAATACAAGGCCCTGAAAGCCAACAGAATGGTTGGAGAGGATCATGTAGAGAACAAGAACAGGCAGAAATTCTCCGCAGCAGCATTCATTAAAATCACCTGAGGGAGTTTTGTAAAATATTGATGTTTGCTGAGTATTTACATAGGCAGTTAGGCTTGAGATCTACCTGCAAAGAAATATTAAAAAAGCAAAGGGGCCAAAACCTAAGCCTTAGAAAATGCCAGTATACAGAGGTTAAGAAGAGGAAACCAAAAGAAGACTCTAAGGAAGGGGAAACAGAGAGGAGGCAACAATGCTTGATAAGAAATGTACTCGTTATCTTGCCCACGTAATTGTAACTCCTCTGTACGGTATTCTCACAATAAAAAAAGTTCATCCAAATGATCTCAAAAACAAGAAGACTCTAAATTCTCAAAGAGGTAGATGACAACAGGTAAACATAATTGCACAGAATCTACAATTAATAATCACCACTACTGCAGAGCACGGTGGATTTGCCTATACTACCAACTACCTGGGAGGCGAAGATTAGGAAAAACCACAAATTGAGACCAGTCCTGGAAAAAAATTAATGGCGACCCCCTTCTCAACAAATAAAACACATGTGAAGGTTCTTATTTGTAACTCCAGCTACCTGAGACACACAGAAGGACTGTTGTCTGAGGCGCCCAGACAAAAAGATGTAACCCTACATGAAAAAAATCTAAAGCAGAAAAGAATGGGCTTGTAGCAGAAGGCCTACCTAACAAGCATGAGTTCATATCCCAGTACCACCACAAGAAAAAAAAAAGACAAATGACCCACATGCCCTCCAAAAGGGTGTCTGATAGAGACAATCTAAGCAGCCCTTGTCATACTCCCCTCACTCCCTGCCCCATTGAGAAGCAAGTTGCCGCTTTCACTTTATGTTTATCAGTAAACATTGGTTATGTGTGATGATATGGTAAGTAGAAGGGTTCCCCAGAGAATCCCTAGCAGCCACTCACTCCTGGTCACTGTAAAGGTTAGCAAACACTACCCTGGTGAAGTACAGCCAGAGCAGCAGCACATTTGTATCCCTTGATCATGTCTGAGGACAGGGATTTACACATTCAGTGCACAGACAATGCAATGGCCAACTGGGATCAATGTAGATTCTGACTCTGGAATAAACCCCACAAATCTCTAAGAGGTTTTTCTTTGTTGTTGTTGTTTTTAATGTACTATGTGATTTTTTGTTTCTTCTGTATGTTCTTCCTCCTATGCTATATTCTCTGTTGTTACTATATTTGATTTAGGTACCCTGCTATTGTATATACATTTATTAGAATTAGGGAAGGGAAGGGGAACAACAAAAATGGTGAGACAAAGGACAAAGAGGGGGAACTGAGGCAACAGTGATATACATAAGATAATATGTTGGAAATGGTCTGTGCAACTTGGGAAGGGGTTGAGGGGGAAAGTAGGAGAAAATTGAGGGAAGGGATAACAAGGTTGATAAGAAATGTACTCATTATCTTACTTATGTAACTGAAACCATTTTTACATCACCTTGACAATACAAAAAAAAGATAATAAAAAAGAAAGTCTCTAGAATACGTCATCTTTAATCGCTAAATCCAGATTTTGAATGGATGGTCAGTGACCAGCACACCTGCCTTGAAGCCTGGATGTGCAGTCTTGCCTGAAGACTTTTAGGTTTGTGCTCTGTCTGCTCTGCTCTTCAAACCAGCAAACCCTTTTTATTTTGTTTTTTTTTAACTGTTGTTGGTGTGTGTGTGTGAGTGTGTGTGTGCATGCGCATGCATGCACGCGCACACATGTGCATGTGTTGGTACTGGATCTTGAACACAGGATTTCGTGCTCTCTCTTGGCTTTTTCAACCAAGGCCAGTGCTTTACCACTTGAGCCACACCTCCTCCACTTCCAGCTTTTTGTTGATTAATTGGAAATGACAGTCTCCCAGACTTTTCTTCTCAGGTTGACGTTGAACTTGAATCCTCACATCTCAGCCCCCTAAGTAACTAGGCTTAAGCATCCAGCTAGTAAATGCTTTTTCTGGGCTGCCATCACACTAGTCTGTACCTCTAAACCACACCACCAGCTCCTCTGCAGCTTCCTGCCTCTGTTTGGTTCAGTGATATGAACTCATCTTCCAGGTGCTGGGGACACACACCTCTTTTCTATCAACAGGCCCCTTGGGGTTGGGACAAGACTGCCCCCAGGAATGTGGGGGTAGTTCTGCCATTCCTATCTTAAAGGAATTACTACAAACATTCTCCATGAAGTCCCAGGATTGATGTGCCAGGAATTATCTTAGAAGTAAAAGCAGAAAATGATCTTCAGCTATTTCTTAAGCAGAGATCCCCTTCTCCCTGCCCCTCATCCACGCCCTCCCCTGTCCCATAGTCAGAGCCATGCATCGCCTATGATTTCTCTATTTACAGGTCCCAAAAAAATCTCAGGAGCAACCACTTGCCCAAGGAATTGCTTCCAATTTAAAAAGGAGAAAGAACACACAAGGGTATATATGTATGCGCCCATATGTATCTCATGCATGCATGCATACAAACAAACACAGATGGAGCACATTTAATCTCAAGTTTCCCTGTCTACAGGTAGTAATTAAAGGCATTTGGTGTTTTGGGGAAAAAGCAACATACATACAGGTATGTTATATACATTTCTTGTGCAAAAAAACTTTAAAAAAATAATAAGGTAGTTTACTTGCATAGCATTATTATTATTATTTATTGTAAAGGTGGTGCATAGAGGGATTATAGTTATATAAATCAAAAACTTCTGGAGAAGCCATCTCCCTCACAGCCTCTTTATTCACAATACTCACTGTACTTATGATAAATTTTCAAATTTATATAAGGACCTGTACCATGAGCTACGGAACAGGGATTCTGACTTATCTTCACAACCAGACTGTGAGGTAGGTTCAAGTTTTAATCTTTACTCTGAATATTTGGGAAGGAGAGAGAAGGGGAGGAGAAAGGAAAAGAGAGGAGGTGAGGAATCTGAGCTTTGGAAGGGAGATAGAGTGTTCACCATCTTGTCTAGACCGTCCATTCTGGGGTGATTTTGTTCATTTATTTATTTCTTGAAAGATATGCTTCCAGTGGTAAAAATAGCATGCCAATGAAACAGGATGTGCGAGGAAGAGACCATGTTGAGTATAATTAGCTATCAGTATTGGTAAGGGCGCTGGAATGTCAAAACTGCAGCTGGTCACACAGTACACTTCTAGAAACTCAGGAACACAGCAGAGAAAGTATGTGTCCTTTAAAGCTAAGATGAATTCAACAGATTTCTTGTCACTCTAAGGGAACACAGTGGGTTCCCATGGCTGAAGGTCTGGGAGATAAAAGGCTTCATTATCATAGCATGTCAGGGGGTCTCAGCTGTCTGAGCAAATATATAGCTTTGAGTGAAATGATTAGAATATGGAGAGCCTGTTTTTATTAACTTAAGAACTGTTAATTCTTACTCAAAAGCCCAGTAACCCCTGCAACACTAATATAATTCACTATTTCTGTACCCACCTATTTGCATTCTTACAACAGAGAAATCTGTAGCACTCTATGGATGTTTAAGAATACATAACCCCTCTGGGTGCTGGTGGCTCACACCTGTAATCCTAGCTACTCAGGAGGCTGAGACCTGAGGATCACGGTTTGAAACCAGCCCCAGCAGGAAAGTCTGTGAGACGCTTACCTCCAATTAACTACCTAAAAAAAACAAGTAGAGCTGTGGTTCAAGTGATAGAGCACTAAATTTGAACAACAAAGCTCAGGGACAGGACCCAGGCTCTGAGTACAAGCCCCAGGACTGGTATATACAAAAAAAAAGTGACAGAGAAATTTCTCCTGACAGCTCTAATGGTAGTAAGTTAGCTAGTGTGTGACAGATTATGCATCACTTGGGGGCCTGGGATGCACTCATACTGAAAACTAAGTGAATCAATGGTAAGCAGTTGATAAGTCTATGTCTTCTAAACCTAGAGGCTGTAACTATATAAAACTTCCTGTAGGAGCTGGGAAGGTGACTCAGTGGTAGAGTGCTTGCCTTGCATGCCTGAGGCCCTGGGTTCGATTCCTCAGCACTACATAAGCAAAAAGAAAAAAAGCTGGAAGTGGCATTGTGGCTCAAGTGATAGAGCGCTAGCCTTGAGCTGAAGAGCTGAGGGACAGTGCCCAGAGCCAGGTTCAGGCCCCAGGACCGGACCCCCCCCTCCAAAAAAAAACTTCCTGTAATGAAGATTACAGTATGTTCTTCTCACTCCTTCATCCATTTAGTATCTGTTAAGACAGGAGTTGGTAGATCACAGTCTATAGGCCAAATAACAGGCCCACTCCTGCCTGTGTTGTGTGTTCTATAAATTAAAAATATGCTCCTGACATTTTTAGATGACTGGTAGGGAAAAAAGGGGAATACTATGGTATGACATGTAAAAATGATGTGAAATTGAAATGTGAGAGACATCCATTTTCTTTGGCTGGGCAATTGTAGGGAGCATGTGGCCACATTTGAGTAAGGAGCACATAGCACACAGTACCCAAGCTGCCTGATTCCCACCTGGTTAGACTATGTGTGCAAAGTCATTTTCTAGGTTCCCTGTGCCTGTTACTCAGTGCTGTCTAAATTACAGGTCACTGTGAGGATGACGAAAGCAACCAGCATGGAATCGGTAGCTGGTGAGTCCTTGTAGGTAACTGTCATTAGTATTATCAGCACTGTGGCTTCCAGTGCTTGTAATTACACTAATGCAATTGGAACAGGTAAAACCTGCTGCGACATTCCTGGAACTTATGCTTGACAGTAATTTACAGTTTCACCAATGCTAACAATGATCTTTTCATTATTGGTCATAATACTTTTTTGAAAATTGTCAGTCTCCTTCCCAAAATGAACTCAGCTATCAATCACTGGGACAATAATGGTAATTAATTACAAGTTTTGCTCAAAGGACACTCATTTTTAACATTAGTATCTTGTCCTAGCCTTATTTCAAAGTCACTTCCAGAAATGCACCCATTAGAAACTCTGACAAATGAGATGATCTATTCTATAATGTTCTCCTTTCTTGACAGATAGTTAAGCCAGGGCTCACTGGGTCAACCAACCTTCTCAAAGACAGGCCGCCCCTAATTAAAGAGAACATTCACAAACTTGTCTTTGAACTTTGGCTTTGCACCAATCCATCTGCAAATGTTTTTTTTTTCAAAAAAAATATTTCAACTATTGATCTGACTTAAAAATCTAAAATAATCTTTAAGTCCGGTAAGTGGACATCTTTCTGTGACAATTTCTCTTGGTCATCATGCCCTTATTCCATTTAGAAATGCCACAAATACATCTAGTTAATGTATTAAATATGAAAAGACTTGCTGAAGAGACTCTATTTATTAATGATTCAGGAGAACTTTCTAAAGCACCTATTTGGAATTTATTTATAATTCATTTTACAGCTTAGCTTCAGTTCCCACTGGGCAAATATGTATCAAATAGTACTCTGTTTTTGAGTCCTTGCTTTACATTTATTTATTTACTTACTTACTGGTCAGAGAACACTTTTCCCACCTAGGAGCACCCACCCAACCAGAGTAATTATGGTTCATTTCCTGATAAGACAATGGTAACGGGCTTTCAGAACAGAGTACAGAATGCTGCTAAACAAGAGAATGATTACTAAACGCAATAGATATTATAAACTGAACAAGAAACACTAAGCCCATCATAAACATTTATTAGAGAGTAGTCATGGTAATTAATGAACCTAACAATCAACATGTGAGGAAACAGCACCTCCCATGATATGGAAAACTTCATGCTTATCTACCAAGGCAAGTGAGTATTGTCAGTATGGACACCAGACAAGTGTGGCCTAGCTAGTGATGGGAACAGGGACTGCTGAGTGCTAGGAAGTATAATACCATGAATCATGTAAAATCTGCAATATTGACAGCTTACAATTTCAGTTATTCCACTGCTTTCAGGTAATTTATAAACTATAGAAACATCAGTTTTGGAGTTAGAAACATCTAACATCTTAAAATCTTAGTTTTTCTTTTTTTGCCAGTTCTGGGGCTTGACCTCAGGGTCTGGACACTGTCCCTAGTCTTTGTGCTCAAGGCTAGCACTCTACCACATGAGCCTCTGATTTTCCTGGTAGTTAATTAGAGATAAGAGTCTCATGGACTTTCTTGGCTGGGCTGTCTTTGAGCTGTGATCCTCAGATCTCAGCATCCTGAGTAGTTAGGATTACAAGTGTGGCCCACTAGCACCTGGCAGAGGTAACATCTTTCTAAAAGAGTAGTTGGGATTATAAAGGTGTCACAAATAATTTATTTAGCCTAGTTTCTAGAACAAAGAACACATTTTAATCTACTGTTTAGTCTACTGTTCAGTGTTTAGTCTATCACTCCAGATACTTCCACACTTGCTATGGTTTTTGCATCTAATACTACAGCCACTGAGCCAATGACTTCATTCTACTCCTCCTGGCCATCCATACTGTGAATGGGCACATATAACGAATAGCAATTCATATTTTTTAAACTTAAAGAACATAAGGCACATCAGGATAGCTTAGCAAAAACCAAAATCAAAATGAAATAAAGAAAACAGATAAAGGCAAGTGTTAGTGACAATACAAAACAAAAACAAAAATAAAACCTGGAATCCTCATCCCAAACATGTGGGAAAATGTTAAGAAAATTAACATGTTAAGAAAATGTTCAGAAAATATTGTGGTTATTTTTGAAAGTGTTAAACCTGATGTCTCCATATGAGCTAGCAGTTCTACTTTAACATCCACACAAAAATGTACATGAATTTTCATAGCAGCATTATCCAAAATAGTCACAAAGCAAAAATACCCCAAATATCTACCAAATGACTAGTCGATCAACTAATATTGGGTATCTATGCAATGAAGTATTATTTGTAAGTAAAATGTGTGAACCATGAAAACATAACACCAATGAAAGACCTTACAAAGATCACATTATAGGATTCTGTTTAGATGAGATGCTCAGGTAGGCAAATCTGCCCATTAGGCAGTGCTCAGTGAGTGCCAGGTGCTTGGGTGGGGGAGGGAAGGTACAGTGAGTGAGCAGTGACCATGAATGGCTGCTGGTGGTAGTCGAACAAGTTTGTGAAGATAACCAAAACCACGACAGTTAATAATGTACAGAAATTATATCTCTAAAACGCTATTGCAAAACCAGATAATGGCAGGTACAACCTTGGGCAGTGAAGAAGGATGAAATCAGTGTTGGGGGAACCTGCTGTAGTCTACCTGGGAATGCCAACCCCCCTCCCCCAGAGGCACAAGCATGCAGGAGAGGCACAGGGCACAGTGGGCTCATGGAGCTCTCTCCTTACCATCCAACACTCTGTTCTCCTGCTCTGCAGTGGGTCATTTAGGGGAAAATACTGCAAGCCAGGAGTAGGAGACAGAGGAAGATTATAAATCCTAAGACCGAAAGCCTGTTTGGAAGCTAGAGTTAGACCCTGCTTTCCGATCTACTAGCTTGTGGCCTAGGACCAGTAACAATCTTGCTAAACTTCAGTTTCTATGAAATTTGGACAGCAGCAAGAAGCACCACATGGGAGAGTACCACAAAGCCGGGGAGACGATGATACACAAATGCAGGGAAAGTTGGTAGAACATTATGTGACAAGGACACATTGTTACCATTAGCATTGTTACCATTGTCATAGATGTGATCTTATTGTTAGGGCAGGCTGAGGTCACCCTAGCCATCCGCTCAGAGTGCCAGTCAGACTCCCTGCTGTTCTCATCTTGGCTTATTCCCTGCCTGTTTGTGCTTGCAAGTACTCCCTTCAGTACCTGGGACAGCAGCACAGGGCATCTGCACAAAGGACAGCAGCAGCTACTGCTGAGATCCTGACACTAGCACAGTTTCAGAAATCATAACAGAAACCCACTTGGAATTTTCCCCCAAAGCTTATGAGATAGGTGTTTTTTTAACCCTTGGCCCATAACTAAGGGAAGCTGAAATAAGGTGAGAACTTCACCAAGTGAAGGAAGAGTCAGAGCTGGAAGCCAAGTCCAGATGTGTCCTCTGGCCTTCCCAAGACACTGGGTGGAAATACAACTCCAACAGGAGAAAAGTTAGGAAGCAGGTAACAGTGGGTGAAGCCTGCAACCAACACTATCAGCAACAGTCAAGATACCAAAGCCCCTCCACTCACTCCTTTATCATTCATGCAGATATTAAATATCTATTATTCACCAAGGATTAAAAAAACAGCTGTTGAAAGACACTCATTTCCACAAAACAAAATTACAGAATGTTATAATCAACACATGAATTGAAGGATGGAGGAATTGCTGGTGTAAAAGAAAGCTTCAAATACTTTCTCAACCATCAAGAAAACCTTGTCTACTACTTTCAGCCTCCCAGAACAAGAGTGCAAAGAGCAGATCTAGCATGACATATCTTCCCTGAGGATCATTGATGAATGGAATTTTAAACGCTAAGGTTTGACTCTTGCTTACAATCAGAAGCTGGCCAGCATGCTGACAATCTTCTACCTCCCCTTCATGAGGTGAGACAATGGAAGGACTGACTGCGAATGGGGTGGATATGGAGAGCCCGTGGTAGAATGGTTAGAAATGAGTAAGAGATTAGATCTATGTGCCAAGCTTGGCACATAATTGGCTTGGCCAGTTATGACCATTGTAAGACTGATACAAACTGATTGACTAAATAGTGTGCAGAAACAACTCATTTCACTCATTGTAAAGCACAATTTCACAAAGCAGTGTTTCATTTGCATAAATATACCTTTATTAAGGTTTAAAATGCTAAGGGTATTTCCATTATATGTAGGACCATAGAAATGACAATTATGGCTCTGCAACTTTCAGAGGTACTACAGATTTCTAAACTCTTCTTCTCCAGTAAAAACAGGGCAATTTCCATGAAAGAGAAAGAGCAAGGAGGAAATATATAAAATATTTATTTGGAAGGATTGGCTAAATATTTAAGAGATTTTTTTTAAATGTCATTGCTGAGATGATAAATACAAACTATGAAATTACGTGGGAGCTAGTTTTCAAACGTGTGTGTGCGTGCATACGTTCATGCACCTGCATACACTCATGCCAGTCCTGGGGCTGAGTGCTGTCCTTGAGCTTTTTTGATCAAGTCTAGCACTCTACCACTTGAACTGAAGCTCCACCTCTGGCTTCTCTGGTGGTTAAATGGAGATAAGACTCTTATGGACTTTCCTGCTCAGGTTGGCTTTGAACCATGATCCTCAGATCTCAGCCTCCTAAGTAGATAGGATTATAGGTATGAGCCACCAGTGCTTGATTCAAACAGAATTTTAAGGTAATAAGTTAATCCAACACATTCAATAGCTACTAGAATACATATTTTATAAATGACAATAAAATAGCAACTAAAAACCTAGAAAAGAAGACAGGTGCCAGTAACTTACATCTGTATTCCTAGCTACGCAGGATACTGAGATCTGAGGATTGCCATTTGAAGCCAGCTCAGCCAGGAAAGTTAGAGAGTCTCTTATCTTCAATTAATCACCAATAAAAGAAAGAAAACATAGTCCAAAAGTACAGCTTTGGCTCAGGCTTAGTGACAGTGCCCAGAACCTGAGTTTATGACCCAGGTCTAACACACGCGCGCGGGTGCACGCACGCACACACACACACACACACACACACACACACACAATCCAGTAAAAATTGAGCCTCTACAAGCCTTGACAAAGAAGTGGAGTGGAATGGTGGTTTCCAGAGGCTGGAGTGGGTGGGGAGAGAGTATAGAGGACAGATCAACAGGCACTAATTTGCAGTGAGCTGGGAAGAAGTTCTAGGGAATTATTGTACAGTATGAGCACCACTGATAACAAGAATGCCTATACATTTCAGAAAGCTAGGAGAAAGGAACTGAAAACTTTCTACCAAAAATAAATGAAAAATTTGGAAAAAATTATACTAAGTGAAGTAAGCCAGGCCCAAAGACACATAGGTCCCATGGTTTCCCTTATTTGCAGTAACTAGTATATGTCTGAGACAAGCAGAAAATGTCAGATAAGTTGATGCTGGGTGAAATGAACCCCAAGATAAGGATTCAAATGGTTTTGCTTTCATGTAATTGTTTCTAACATATTTATAAGATGATTTCTTTGTTGCTTTGTATGTCCCTCCCCCATGGTATAACCCATGCTTTCACTGTATTTGATGTTGGTATAATTTGTGGAGGGGAAGGGAAAAAACAAATCGTTTAAATAGGGATACAGGTGGACCCAATGCAACAATGAGATGTACAAATCGTTACGTTGAAAAACGAACTTTACAACTTTGGCATGGAGAAGGAAGGTGGTACGGAGAGGTGGGGAAGATGGGAAGGGATGGGAAGGAGAAACAAAGGAAGAGGCAACAATGCTTGATAAGAAATGTACTCATTATCTTGCCCATGTAATTGTAACCCCTCTATATGACATTTTCACAATAAAAAAAATTGAACCTTGCTGGGCACCGGTGGTTCACACCTATAATCCTAGCTACTCAGAAGGCTGAGATCTGAGGATCACGGTTAAAAGCCAGCCCTGGCAGGAACATCCGTGAGACTCTTATCTCCAATAAACCACTAGAAAACCAGAAGTGGTGCTGTGGCTCAAGCGGTAGAGCACTTGCCTTGAGCTGAAGAGCTGAAGGACAGCATCCAAGCCCTGTGTTCAAGCCCCACAACTGACAAAAAAAAAATTGAGCCTTTCTGAGGAATGTAATAAAATTAAAAAGTTTAATAACATAATATTATATTACAGGGACAATACTGCTATAAAACTATTATTATGATATCCAGTAAACAATGAAGCCATATTTTCTTAAATCTTAAGCAATTTTCTTGAAATTAAATGTAAAACAGTAATAACAATGTATTAAGCAAGTAAATACCCATCTGATGTTTGACTATAATTATTGTTTACATTTTTCAGGAAAATTAAGAACACTGAACATATGCTCGTGGTAATCTATAGCAAAGCAAGGTATCTGTCTCTAAATTTTATTGAAATGTATGTACTGAATATTCTCTATAAAATGAATTAAGATATTGCTTTCAAATTAAGGATAAAGGAAATGAAATGTCTTTTAGATGATCTCAAACTGTACATGAAACAAATCCTTTCAATAATAGCATCTATTAAAATTAGTTGACTTTGAGCTTCTTATTATGAAAAAAAAACAGTGCTTGGGCAGAAAATCATTTTTGAACTGCCATGCTATAAAAGAGTTAATGAATTCCACAGATGCTCTCAGCTCTCAGAAACAAAAAGATAAAAAGCTTTCCCTGTAGGAAATTTCATTTTGGAGTTGTGCATATTTAAAATGCCATCAAAAAGGAGAGTATAGTTATCTGTTAATCAAATATTTAATGCAAACTTTGTTTCCTTTCTGTTATAGAGACTAAGCTTGGTTTTATTTTTTTAGGGAAAAAAAGCAGAAAATAAAGAATTGTGATCCTTCTCAAAATCTGTCTTACTCAGCTATCAAATGTCTTAGTCCATATACAGATAAGCTGGAAATCTGTCCACACAAAACTCAATTGAGTAGAAAAGAAACCAATTGGAAATGTATTGTACTAATTGTACCCAAACATCAGAGTCTCTGCAGCCAGCCTCTTTTGGGCCTTCTGCCTCCTGTCTTAAGAGACCCTACCACTTACTTCATCCCACCATGGCCAAGGACATTCTTCAAGGTCAGATCCAGAATGGTTTTTCTCCCCAGAAAAAGCACTGAACAGATGAGTTAAAATTTGAAGAAAGTAAAGGACATGGTAGCATGGTAAAGACAGAAGAAATGTTGGAGAAATGCCAGCATCATAACATAATAATTGAAAACATGTACCTTTACTCTTTGGTCATCAACATCTATAATTGTTGCAACACGAATTAAGCGTGGGTTTCGTTTATCCACAACTTCAAGTTTCATGTCTGGCAGAAAACCATGAGGGCCCCTCTGAAATATTATAGAACATTATAGCTGCAATAAGTCATGCAACTTTCACATCATCTATTTAATCTCAATTCAACATTCACAATTCAGATCTTCTAGTCAATTTTTCTCGAGTATTATTGCTTTAGTCTTAATGCTCAAATCTTTAACCCAATTGGAGTTTGCTTTTCACAACTCATGGGACTTTATGTAATTCTTCAAATCTGTTTCACAAAAAATCTGGGAGGAGAAAATTTTTTGTCACATTGAAGGTCGTTAAACAAAGACAGACTCAATTCTGACTCCATTAACAATCACATCAAAGTTCTCAAAGGATTTTATTTATTTAAATTTCTTCCCCTTTTTTCAAATTAGCCTTTGTAAATGAAGAAATTTTTGGCTATTCTCAGTATTTCCCAGTTTGGGATTGCATATCCAAGGAGGTTAAGTTATCAAAGACGTAATTCAAAAAGCACACAATGCTTCCTAGATCTAAAATGTTTTTAACATATATAATTTTGTACTACCTTTAAGTAGGTATACAAAAGAGTTCAATTCAACATGTCAGTTTCTGAGTACAATGTATCTTGATCAGTGTCATCCCTTCCATTATTTTCTTCATCTCTCCCAGTCCCACTCAGCTCCTAAACTGTTTCATGCTTAGATAAAACCTTGCATGATTTCAACTGTTGTCTTAAAATCATACTGTGCTATCATTGAAAACCATAGCTTATGAGTTGTTACTTCATCAGTAAGATTAGAGGCCTCAGCTGTGTTGAGGTTCCTTTCAAGTCTCAAAATGCAGGGACCAAATGTCAGTGATATGGACACACAGTCAAGAAGGAAATAGGGCAGAAAAAAAAAGGCACAAGGACCTAAAGAGCCATTATAACCTCAGAAATTTAACTATCACAAGTCAGAGTCAAAAAGTTACTCCGAAGTGTTTGTAACATAGCAAAACCTTTCACCGTTACTGCACACCAAAGTTTGCTCTAGACATTATAGGAAATGAAAGCATATGAAACTTAAGTCTAGAAATGGTCATAGGAAAATGAAACCCTGCTAATACAGGAGTCATAAATAGTCACCTTTCTCCAACATCTAGTGTGTTTTACTCCAACATATTTTCTTTCTACAAAGCATACTTACATTTAATACATGGAGTGTGTTCATGTTTTTCCCCCAAATCACTATCCTCACATGAAATTGTTTCATTTTGTAGATGACAAAGACACCTACTTGAGCTGTATCCACATAACCATGAGACAGAGCCTAGAAGTTGCCTTTTTAACTACTTTCATCATTTTGTTTTCTTGTATGTTTTTAATGTTAGAAAAGTAAACTGAAAAGGCTGGGTATGGTGGTACAATCTGTAATTCATATGTGGCTCTATTTGAAAAATAACTGAATGGTTCAAGTGGGGGAACTTCTGCTAGGAAGCCCAAGAGTTTAAGTTCAAATCCTAGTACTGCCAATTTTTTTGCATACACAGTAAAACAACGTTTTGAAAGAAGACAAGAGAGAAAGAATACAAGTAGCTGAGAATTTTTACTTACTAAAATCCAGAAAGCTCCTCTGTAGGCTAGAGGCTGGTGGTTCCTACCTATAACCCTAGCTATACAGGGGCCAGAGATCAAAGGGCCATGGTTCAGAATCAGCCTAGGCAGACAAATCTAAGAGACTATGTCCAATTATCCAGCAAAAAGCCACACTGGAGGTATACCCAAATGGTATGATTGAAAAACTAAGTGAGCAAGAGCACAAGGCCCTGAGCTCAAGACCCAGTACACACACACACACACACACACACACACACACACACACACACACACACACACACACACACACACACACACACACACACATCCTCTGTAGCACTCTGGTACTTCTAGTCTTCTCATTCATATTATACATCTTTCCCTATGTCTAGTCAATTACAACTTTTTCAAAAACCCAAAACATCAAACAGCTTTTTGTTTCAAACCCCTTTAATCACTAGAAAACTTTTGGCAGGTGAAACTGTATGAAGAAACCCAATAAATAAAATTATTATCATAGACAAGTCCAGCAGTCTGAAGCACACAATTAGACCTGAAGGGAACTGACTTGAAAATTGTCTGTAGAATATAAATATTTCTAATCAGGTAAAAATCTATCTGTTTGGTGGACCTGTTGCAACAATGAGAAGTATAAGTTGTCATGTCGAAAATGAGCTTTACAACGTTGGTGGGGGGGGAAGGGAGAGGATTGGGTGGGGGGGGAGGGGGGAGGCTGGGAAGGGATGTGAAGGGTAAACAAAGGAGAAGGCTGCAATGCTTGATAAGAAATGTACACATTATCTTGCCCATGTAATTGTAACCCCTCTGTACAGTATGTTCACAAAAAAATTTAAAAAAACCAAAAAAGCAAAAAAAATCTAGCTGTTCACTTCTTTTTTTATTGTGAAAATACTGTACAGAGGAGATACAATTACATGGGCAAGATAATGAGTACATTTCTTATCAAGCATTGTAGCCTCCTCCTTTGTTTCCCCTTCCCATCCCTTCCCATCCTCCACCCCCACCCCCCAGCTAATCCTCCTCCCTGACACCAAAGTTGTAAAGTTCGTTTTTTGACATAACGACTTGTACATCTCATTGTTGCAATGGGTCCACCTGTATCCCTATTTAAGCGATTTGTCTGTTCACTTCATTTTATAAATGAATTTATACTTAGATCAACCCTGGAATTAGTACATTAATGTAAATTTGATATGCAAAAATCAGTATTCTGACAACTGCTGGAAGAAACATTTTCCTTCAGCTCGATAAAGATATGCACAGAGACTGCACATATTCCCCTGGTTATACTGTGTCATTGTGGACCTTGGAGTCATCCTTGAGGAAACAATACTGTCAGAGTTCAAACCTCTCACCCTGTACATTGACAAAACTGAATCTGGAACTACAAGGTTTCCACCATCAGTGCTGAAGTGGCATGTTCAGTGGTACCCTGGCATGCTTTACTGTCTTCCTTTATTGTTTAGTTTGTGCATTGAGACAGGGTCTTACTACTTGGCCATGCTGGCCTTGAACTTGAGATCCTCCTGCCTCAGACTCCCTAGTTTATATTACAGGCAGGTGCTGCCATGGGCAAATTGTGATTTTTAGGAAAGAAAACCATCACCTACATTATTAGATAGATGCAGTAGCAAGTGGGAGTCACCTACTTTTAAGTTTTGAGCAAAGTAAGTTGGCCATGAAAAAAATGTTTAAAAACAGAAAACTGGAATCATTTAAAACAACTCATGAAACAGGACTCAACAAGAGCATTTGAAGGCCAGAGTGTGTTCCCATATGGAACTTACCATTTTTAAAACTTTGGCAGGAACTGCATTAGTTTGAGTAGCTTCCAGATAGTCTGTCCAGGAAAAGCTTTCTGGATCAGTATATCCTGAAAAAATACATATGTATGAAAAGATTATTCAGAGTTTTTTAACTGAAAAACATTAGAAAACGAAAGATCACTATTTGACTGTCAACTAAGAACTTTACAATGACTCCATGAAAGTTTTCTGTTCATCTGGGACACAGTAAGGCAGAAAGGCATGAAAGCACTCATTCACTGGTTCATTCATTCATGCAACAAAGTCAGGCATATTGACCCAGGTCAAATGACCACAAAAGTACTTAGCAGAGTTAGGTATTTTACTCAGGACTCAACTCCTAAGACCTTCCAGACGTCTCTCTAGATGTTTGGAAAAAACCTATAATCAGTCATCTGACCTGAAACCACCAGTGGGGGAAAAAGACTTGGATACTTTTTCCAATTCTTCCAAAAAGTCTGTGTCTAAGCGTCTCTCATTCATATTAAACCTGCATAATCACAATGTGCCAAAACTGCTATTTTTCATTGCAGAGGGGGAGATACATAGCTTATGTGGTAAACAGCTTGCCTAACAAGTACAAGGCTATGAGTTCAATCCTGAGTACACAGCACAGAGCCATCTATAATGTTTAATTAAACTTCTCTTTGGCTGAGTGTTTTGTTTCTTTTGCTATTTTGTAATCTTTTTTCTTGGTATTCTTTTTACCACTAATCCACTTAAAGAGGTCTATACCACAATGACTTCTTTTGGTCCTTTCAAAGAATAACTACTCACATCTACTCCTTATCTCTATGCTTTCCTTTCTAATTCTGTTGTTTGCTGCTTTTCCTTTACTTCTTTTGGTTTTATTTTACCCTTTTTTTTTTTAAAGTGGACTGCAGGGTCTGGGAAGGTGGCTCAGTGGTAGAGCGCTTGCCTTGCATGCCTGAGGCCCTGGGTTCGATTTCTCAGCACCACATAAGCAAAAAGAAAAAAGCCAGAAGTGGCGCTGTGGCTCAAGTGATAGAGCGCTAGCCTTGAGCTGAAGAGCTGAGAGACAGCGCCCAGGCCCAGAGTTCAGGCCCCACGACCGGACCCAAAAAAAAAAAAGTGGACTGTAAAATTATTTTTATATTTAAAAATGAGATAATAATAAATCTGTCCTTGCTGCTATTGCATACAGCATTAGAAAGCAATACACTCTTCTATGAATAATGTGGTTTTCTCATTTTTATGTCATATGAAATTGTATCTGAAACCACTGTCTTTATTGACTCATTGGCCATATATTTTAAGAGATTTTCCAGGTAGTAAGCTGTCTTTTTATTTAAAATATTAATGTCTAGTTTAGTTTCAGAATGTCATGGTGGTATGTACGATTCCTCTTTGGGGAATTCAAGGATGTCTTTTTAGCATAATACAGGATTAAAAATTAAAGAATGTATATGTATAAGTTTTAAAGTTTGATATTAAAAGAGTCTGGCTATGTTATTTAAAGTTTGTTTCTGTTTTAAGCAGAAAATCAAGAGCATTACACTAAAGTCTGTTAAGTATTGTCATACTCAGTATTTCTGATCATTTTTCTTCATTTATAGGAATTTTACTAAAATAGACTATATTTGCAGCCAATCCAGCAAACAGCCAGAAACATATGCATAGAATTAGCACATCAGTGTGAGCAGATCCAAACACCAATCCCTCAACCCATCCCCATCCTCATCCCCATCCTCATCTCCACCTCTAGCTGGCTCACAATGCTCCTGCACAAGTTCCCACCTGTTGAACCTGTGCAGAAACGCTTTCCTCTTAGAGAAACTGAGTCCCACAGAGAGAGCTCAGCATTCTCACTAAGAGGATCATTAGATTGATTACTGCATGAAAAACACTTGTTTCCATGGTTTTATAATATTCCAACATATAAGTGCTCCACAATTCACATTTCTCTTCTACTTAGAATAATGATGGAAATGTAGTTGTCATCATTCTAGTACCTTCTTTTGATTGACCATTCAGCTGGAATGCACATAGAAGTAAAGTTGCTGAATCGTGGTGTGCTTTCCTGGAACACAGGGTTCTTGGATGGATTATGGGGGTACTTTACTTCCTAACTTTAACCCTTCAATTAGTTGTTCTGGGTGTGTCTATTTTAAGCACCTTCAAATTGTATTTTAAATAAGTTATATCTACTTTCATAACTTGTTTTATCTGAATTCTAGAAGCAGGTTTCAAGCTCTGCTCTCTGTCCTCATCTGTATAAATGCCTTTTATTTTCAACTGTTATATCCACACAGTGTCATGTGCTTATTATTATTAAGTCGATATACAAAGAGCTTACAGTTCTGTAAATCAGGTTATGAGCACAATGTCTCTTGATCAATGTCACCCCTTCCATCATTCTCCCCCACTTTCTTCCACCCATCCCAACCCTCAATGCATGTGCTTTTTAAATGCCCATACTTTCAAAAACAAAGTCCAGAGTATACTTTGTATTTAAGATCTTCAGCCTTCTACATAGCTTCTGACCAATATGCCCACTCTTGACTCCTTTATCCCTAAGGTTTTGCACCCAGGTACCTAACATGAAGAGTCAGAGGATGGAAGAAAGAATGGAGAGTGGGGAGACTGAGCAAAAGGCAGAATGGATAGAAAATGAGTGAAAGGGAGAGCAGCAAGTTGTGTCTACCCTCAACCTTGCAAAGAGTCTGGTCCACTGCTATGAGAGGCAAACTTTCCTTTCCTGATAAACAAGAAAGAGTAGGAGGCTGTGACATTTTAACAGGTTCTTAAGCAACACTATGCATATGTGAAAAAGGAATATGCACATCCTATAGGAAACCAAGAAAGAGATGTCTTACTGACATGGGGAGTGCTGCGAGTGCTGCCTGCTCTCCTTCTTCCTCCTGCCCAGACCTGAGTCCCGGGAGACCTTGGGAGGACACAGGTTGGGGTCCACACCAGACATCTTCCCACAGCTACTTTTCCAAAGTCTAAGTTGCTGCTTGAAATATGAAGGAAATATTTGGAAGCACCCTACAGATCAGCAATATCCTTTAGACTCGACATTCTTCCTAAAGAAAGTCAACCTCTAACTGGCTTCCACTTAGGATAAGCTATACTGAGTACTGTATTTACGTGGTATGGTGGGATCCAGCAAGGGGAGCCCTAAGGTGGGGGGGATCCAAACAGCCCAGCCCAGCTTCCTAAGAAGTAGGAAGCACAGAAAGGGAATCACAGAAACAGCAGGACAATGGATGAACCATAGCAACATAGATACTCACTTGACATTATGTTGAATTTGAACATTACAACTTGGATGGGGGAGGGGGAGGGAAAGGTAAGTAGAAGATAAAGAGGGATGGGTAATGGTGATTAAAAAACAAATGTACTTACTGCCTTACTTATGTAACTGTAACACCCCTGCTCATCACCTTTTCAATAATGTTTTTAAAAGTAGGAAGCCAGATGGGATACTGCAGCAAAAGGACTTCCTTTGCTGGCCCTAGGAAGGTGATGGCCTTGAGAGGCCAGGAAAAAAGGCCTGTGAGCAGAAAGCTGGCACCGAGGGAGCTCAAGGCCATGGAATACCGGAGCAGGAAGGGGTCTACGTGAAGAAAAATGCTTCCTTAAAGAAACAGCATTTAAGCTGAGTTCTGGTGGCTCATGCCTGTAATCTTAGCTACTCAGGAGACTGAGATCTGAAGATCATGATTTGAAGGCAGCCCAGTCAAAAGAAGCCCAAAGTGGTGCTGTTGGCTCGTGTGGTAGAGTGCTAGCCTTGAGCACAAAAAGGCTCAGGGATGGTACCCAGGATCTGAGTTCAAGCCCCAGGATCAGACAAAAGAAGGAGGAGGGAGGGAGGGGGGAGAGAAGGAGGGAAGGAGGGAGGAGGAAGGGAAGGTGGAAGGAAGGAAAGAAACAAACAAACAGCATTTAGGGATGCAAAATGGAGATACTACAAGTCAAATGGACCAAGATCTAAGCTATATCACAACCAAATCTGCATTCATTCTGATGGCATCCTGGGTTACTACAAGGGAATAAGCAAGCTCAATGTGATCTGTGTCTAATCTACCTCTTCTCACATTGGCTCTGCTCCTGCACTCATTACAACCCCACACACCTCATCCCTCCTGAAGTTCTATACTTGCTCTTCTTTCACCTGGTAACCATGTTTCCTCTGATGCTGCACTACATCTCCTTGATGCATTCCCATTAAGCCCTTCCCTAAAACCCCTTTACAATGGGAATCCCCTCCCTACTGGTCCCATCCTTTTTCATCCATTGCATGCCTGGTTTATCTCCAAAGCACTATAGCCATCCAACAGATTGTATGTTTTCCATATTTTGTACCTCTTTTATGCCTTAATTACTGCAATACCCTTACGCACTATCAGACCTAATAGGACACAAGCTGCTGTATGACCAGAGTATAGTTACTTCACTGCACTTTCCTCAATGGCTGTAGTGGGTACTCCACTGATAATTGATGTCGTTCCTGAGACATCTGCAACTATTATTGTGGTGCCAAGAAGCATCAGAGGCAAGTCGGAATGATGGCAGCCTAGCCTTACAGAAGATGCTAGAGCATGCTCCACTACAACCCAACAATGTGAATGGACCAACACCAGCTAGTGACCCAAAGCACTGAAGACTCCATTATCATCCAAGAGGTCACATGACCTCACACAAGGCATCACACAAGCAAATATAACTGACTCATAGTCAGTTCCGTGCAAGGAAGATCAAGACAAGAGTGATATGGTTACAGGTTCTCAATAAGGACATCCTTGATATTATTTTTCTCCAGCAACCTAAGAAGAAAAACCTAGGTTTGCCCTACAATATCAGAAAGCACTTGGATCACAAACTAATAGTACAAGTCCTTCCATCCCACATCTGGGCTGAATATCATACCCTGCAGGGAGATATATGGCCATTACTACATCTGGGCTAATTGAGGAACGAAAAACAAGAAGTGTATTAGAAAAAAATAGCCATTTTTAAGAAATTGAAAACAATTCCATTCAATATCCAGCAATAAAAAGTAATCTTCTGGAATATCATTGACAAGTAGGGTCAATGAGAATGGAAAGATTATTGACCACAAACACACATGCTGAATGGGTTTAATGGGCCACTTTATTTAAGTATTCATTTTTACCTGAGAAGAGTAAGACCTGGCATTTAAACGGCTTGTCCACAGCAATACAAGTAAATGTGAGGTCACACCCAGAGCTCAGGTCTCCTGATTTGGAATTACAGAAGTCAAAACCTCTAAAGGGCTGCTTTGAGTCTTACTAATATTGCTGGGCCCTAAGTCTAAGAGAAATCGCCAAGAAAGGAGGAAGATTGTATGGCTAGTATAAGTGAAGCCCAGTGGCATTGTCAGCTTCCTAAGAACCTAGGAAAAAAAGGCCCTGGTCACCCTGACTTATCTCTCTTTCAGTGTTCAGAACTCTTAATGGCAGAGATGAGGAAAGTTACCTGGAACCAAAAGCATCCACTCCCAAAGGAGGTTCTGTGCATACAGACGTGTAGAGGGGGAGACTTCCTGAAGACAACCAGAGCATCATGCCATCTCTAATTGGCCTAAGTTAGACAGCACAATATTGTCTGGCTCAAGATGCAAGAAATACAAGACATTACGATATCAGATACCTCAGTCACCATTACTTCTAACTCAGGGTCACTACATTTTGCTTTCAAAATATACATAAATGATTGCCTCGCATAAACAGAGACCCAGCTTTGGATCCCCAGCACTGTGAACAAACATAAAACATGGAGCTGGTCCTCACACTTACAGTAGCCCATGTGACACAAGATTTTGAGCCATAGTTGGCTCATCACAATTCAAGATAAAAATCATTTTGGCGAGAGAACTCAAATTCAACTCCCTCACATTGATAACAGATTGCCATATTTATCACCCAATCAACAATCACAATGGAGAATGCTGATCACTTCATTTATGTTTTTCTCACTCTCATTAACCATATAATATTATATTCAGTGACATTTTATGACTGACCTAAATATCCTCTTATTTCATGTTTTCATTGTCCTTTGATCTGTACTCAACTCCAAGCTGTGCCCCCTAATTAGTGGCTACTCAATTAATAGCTGTTCAAGTAATTAGCTAATTATTTAACCTTGCCTCTGTACAATATTATATTCCCTATGCCAAATGAATCTATCTATAGGAAACAGCATATTATTAGCTAACATTCACCAATTCCTTGAGTAGCTAAAAATTTAATAGTTAATATTAAAACTAAATAAAGGATTTACTTTAATGTTGCTATGGTAACTTTAGACCTGTAAGGAAGTGATGAGATAAAGTTAGGTAGCTGTAGGTTATGAAAACACTGATTTTTGGTGCATTCATCAAATACCTAGGCTGTCTGCAATATTCAGTAAGCTGTTGATTCTAAAGAATGTAGAGAAAGCAACTGGGTATTTCCTCCAAGCACATTCCATTTTCTCCTCAATGTTCAGTAATTGTGGCTTTATTCCCTGAAAATAAACCTGTGCATTCATTCACAAGATGACTGCATGCTAGACTTCCAGTTACAAAGTGCAGCAATGCACACATGCCTTTAGCTGCACTCCCATAGAAATACCACCAAAATACAAATAAAGACATTTACAAAGGAATGCTTATCAAGAGAGAACATGCAGAATTAATTTGAATCAACACATCATGAAATATTATGTAGTTGTTATAAAGAAGTAATTAGAATTATGCCAATTGAATAGGAAAGTATTTTTCACGAGACACAGTTAGGTGAGACAAAAAAAAAAAAACAGAAAAAGTATGTGCCTGATATAATAAAATTCTTTTTTTTCCTTTTTTTCTTTTGTCAGTCATGGGGCTTGAACTCTGGGCCTGGCACTGTCCCTCAGCTCTTCAGCTCAATGCTAGCGCTTTACCACTTGAGCTACAGTGCCACTTCCGGTTTTCTGGTGGTTTATTGGAGATAAAGAGTTTCAAAGACTTTCCTGCCCAGGCTGGTTTTGAACCTTGATGCTCAGACCTTAGTCCCCTGAGTAGCTAGGATTACAGGCATGAGCCACCAGCAACAGGCTTATAATAGAATTCTTATAGTGCAATGATGAAGAAAATACATGGATTCATGAATATGTGGGGTACATGTAGGTTCCACTGTAGCAGTGACATGGAAGAGCAGTATATGTACAGCATGAAATGGCAATGGTTCCAAATATTTTCCTTAGATTGCCATTTCTGGATTCTGCTATAATTAAAGGCAATCTGGGGCTGGGTGCTACCCAATACACATGGGTGGAAATGGTAACAAACCACTGTAAAGTTTGGTCCTAAAGTGACAGTGCAGATGTCACTTCAGGTTAAGGGGAAAGATTCACAAGGACCTTAGAGGAGTCCCAGCTCCAAATAATTGCATCAAACATAACAAGTTCCCCTCAGACTTTTGGTATCCTGGTTTAGTCCAGGGTGAGGAGGAGGTATTAATCCTAACTGCCTTTTCCTTACTAAAAGTGTTGACCTATGTGGAAGGAGAAGTACAAGGTAATCTAATGGAAAACTCTTGTGGTTAAAACAGTATGAAGCCACATGTGCATGTTTCATACTTGTAATCCTAGTTTCTCAGAAGGCTAAGATCTGAGGATCACGGTTCAAAGCCAACCTAGGCAGGAAAGGCTATATGAGGCTCTTATCTCCAATAACCACCAAAAAGCCAGAAGTGGATCTGCTGGTCAAGTGGTAGAGGCCAGACTTGAGTGAAAAAACTAAGGACAGTATCCAGGCCCTGAGTTCAAGCCACAGTACCAGTGGCACACAGGCAAACAACAACAGCAAAAAAGGACAGAATAAACATTATGGGTTTTTAGGCAAAAATATAAAACAAATAAAAACACAACCAACATGAGGATAAAAATCCCCAGCAAAAACAGAAAAATGCAGATGAGATGTGTCAACAAAACTTTTTGGAAAACTAAAAAGGAAACAGTGAATGAAAACTGACTTGACAGTGTTCAGAAAGCCAAGAATAAATATGTTAAGGAATGCAGCCAATCAGCAGCCACTAATCTATGTAAAAGAATCCAGAAAAGCTTCAGGATTTGCAGCAACCAGGCACTTCTGAAGGCAGAAACATGGGGTGGGAAACAGAAGGCAAATTCCTCATAGAAACCAATGTGCCCTAAAACAGTACAGAAAGGTTGTAGTTTCTCCACATCCTGACCAGGGCTTGCTATTGTATTTGGGTTTGTTTTGTTTCTTGGATAATTATTTTAGATAGCAACCACCCTAATAGATATAATATGATGTCACTTTGTAGTCTTAATCTGCATTTCCCTAATACAAATTGGTGATGGTGAGTAGTATTTCATGTGCTTACTAGTCATTCTTTGCAGAAATGTGTATATAAGGACTTTGCCAATATTTGTTGTTGTCATTTCTTTAGTGGTACTGAGAATCAAACCCAGAGGCTTGTGTGTACTATGTTGGCACGCTACCACTGAGCTACCTCTCCAACTACCATGCTTCTCTTACATTTCTTTTCTTTAGTGTTGAGTTTAAGGAATTTCCTATCTATTCTGAATAGTCATCCCTTATTGGGTACATGATTTGAAATATCTTCATTCTTTAAGTTGCTATTGAATCTGTTGATATTGTCCTTTGATATATACAAGTTTTATTTTTTTATTTATTTTTAATTGTGAAAACTGTACAGAGGGGTTACAATTACATGGGCAAGATAATGAGTACATTTCTTATCAAGCATTGCAGCCTCCTCCTTTGTTTCCCCTTCCCATCCTTTCCCTTCCTCCTCCTGCCCTCCCACCCAATTCTCCTTCCCCTCTCCCCACCACCCATTAAGTCCAACTTGCCTAGTTTTTGTTTTATTGCTTATGCATTTAATATTTTATTCAAGAAATAAAACCAGAACCAGGAACAATGGCTCACAACTGTAATCTTCGCTATGCAGGAAGCTGAGGTCCAAAGGTTTGTGGTTCAAAGCCAGCCAGAGCAGAAAAGCAAGCAGGTATAGCTACACTCACATCAAAAAGGTAGACTTCAAGCCAAAGTCTAAGAGATAAAAGATGTTCACTATAGTAGTAGCATCAAGAAGATACCACATAAACTGGGTACTGGTGACTCACACTCGTAATCCTAGCTATTCAGTAGGCTGAGATCTGAGGATCACAGTTCAAAGCCAGCCCAGGCAGGAAAAGTACATGATATTCTCATCTCTAATTAACAACTAGAAAAACTGTAAGTAGTGTTGTGGTTCAAGTGGTAGAGTGTTAGCTTTGAGCAAAATTGCTCAGGGAAAGTGCCCAGGCCCTGAGTTCAAGCCCATGACTGAAAATAAAAGCCAAAATAATTTTTAAAAAACAAGAAAGTAGATATGACATTTGTAGATTTATATGAGCCAAATATTTCTGCACTCAAGTTCATAAGACAAACATAACTGGACACAAAGAGATAGACTTGTCCAGATACAATGTTAGTAGGTGACTTAAATACCCACTCTAATTAGTAGATCATGTATCTACACCAAAAAGAAAATTATAAATGGCCTTCAACTCTTGTTGAAAATCATCAGATCACATATGCTAACATTTGTTTATGGATCCTCTATTCCAGTCTCCATTCTATTCCATAGATAGATAGATAGATAGATAGATAGATAGATAGATAGATAGACAGATAGATAGATGTAGACATAGATATATTCTTAAGTCAATATCTCACTGTTAAATCATATGTTTATTTGTTTGTACCATAAAAATGTTACTGTGTGACAGGTGAAACATTCACTGTGGAAATTTAGCCTTGTCTAGTTCAACAAATAGAAGGCCTATTTGATCTTTTTAAAATTCTGCTGAATCCTTTTTAAATTTTATTTTTGAATTAGCATGCATTTATGAGTTTATTATGATTGCTCCACTCATTCACACAATGCCGTTTTATCAAATTCATCTCTTGTACAATATAACCATTGCTCTTCTCCCTCCTCCTCACTTTTCAAATAGCGTTTGGTGGGTTTTATTATGTTGTCTTTTTTTATTGTGAGAATACTGTACAGAGGGGTTACAATTACATGGGCAAGGTAATGAGTACATTTCTTATCAAACATTGTTGCCTCCTCCTTTGTTTCCCTTCCCATCCCTTTCCATCTCCCACCACCCACCCCCCCACCCCTAGCCATAGTTGTAAAGTTCATTTTTCCACATAACGACGTGTACATCTCATTGTTGCAATGGGTCCACCTGTATCCCTATTTAAATGATTTGTTTTTTCCCTTCCCCTCCACAAATTATACCAACATCAAATCAGTGAAAGCAGAGGTTATACCGTGGGGGAGGGACATACAAAGCAACAAAGAAATAATCTTATAAATATGTTAGAAACAATCTCAAGAAAGAAAGAAAAATATTTGAATCCTTATCTTGGGACTCATTTCACCTAACATCAACTTATCTGACCTTTTCTGCTTATCTCAGACATATACTAGTTACTGCAAATAAGGGAAACCATGAGACATATGTTTCTTTGGGCCTGGCTTACTTCACTTAATATAATTTTTTCCAAGCCTTTCCATTTCCTAACAAATGGGGAAATGCCATTCTTTCTGATGGAGGCATAGAATTCCATTGTGTATATATACCACATTTTCTTGATCCATTCATCTACTGAGGGGCATCTGGGTTGGTTCCATATCTTAGCTATGGTAAATAATGCTTCAATAAACATAGTTGTGCTGGTAGCTTTAGTATGGTCTTGTTTGTGATCATTTGGGTAAATGCCCAAAAGTGGGATTGCTGGGTCATAGGGGAGCTCTATGTGGAGTCTTTTGAGGAATTCAACCACTTTGGAAAGTAGTATGTTGTCTTTTATATGTGTCTGTATTTGAGTTTGAACTGAGGCTGTCTTTCTCACAGCTGGTGCTTCTATTCCTTGACTTATACCTCTTGCCTGGCATTTTGTTATTTCATTGGAGATGGAATCTGAAAGGTGTTTCTAACTGGAATTGATTTCAAATGATAATCCTCTATGTTTCATCCTCCTTCAGTTGCTTAGTGATATGAGCTACTAACACCAGGTTTATGCTATCTATATATGCATGCAAATTTGTATGTGTGTGTATTTGTGTGTGTATATATATGTGTGTGTGTGTGTGTGTGTATGTGTGTATACACATATACATATATGTCCTTCCATCCTCTGCATACCTCAATATGCCCCTTCCTTCCCAAGATCCTCTCATAGATAGCCCTCCCATATATATGTATATTTATAGTTCCATTATATATAGTCCCATATATATATATATATATGTATTCCTATTAACATTACTATCATCATTGTCATCATCATCATCATCATCATCATCATCATCATCATCATCATCACCATTATCATCATTTTGATCCTTACTTTCGGTCTAAATAAAGTAAGAACCTTCATAAAGTCAGCCACAAATCAGCCTGAGCTGAATGCTTTAGGTCAGTGCTTCTCTCTGGTCCTCTTGTCTCTACTCACACACACAACCCAGTGGGTTACTCATGGTGCTCCAATGCTAAACAAGCAACGACATTCTGCCATTTTTCCTTTGTGCATATTTGTCCTTCTACCTAACAGCCCTTTCTCCTGCCACATTCCTCTGTTAGTTTCACATATCTATCCAAGATGAATCCAAGCACTACTTCCATAGCTAAGCTATTGCCCTGTGCTCCTGGTGCTTCCTTCCTTCCCCTACAGGCAGAAACTCAAATACAAACATCAGATGCATAGTGAAAAAGATCCTCTCCCAAAAACATTCTCCTTTGGTCTCACTGTGTAAATATTTAGAGTCCTGTTTAATTTATGATGCCCAAATGTAACTTTGTCACTTAATATCTATTGGATTTACATGTAGATTTATAGGCATGTTCTAATTATTACAAATGAGGGAAATTATGCAACCTATGTTTCTTTGGGTCTGGCTTACTTCACTTAATATAATGGTTTCCAAGTCTTTCCATTTCCTTATGAATGGGGTAATATCATTCTTTCTAATGGAAACATAGAATTTCATTGTGTACATATACCACATTTTCTTGATCCATTCATTCACTGAAGGGCATCTGGGTTGATTGCATATCTTAGCTATGGTGAACAATGCCACAATGAACATGGTTGTGCTGGTAGCTTAGTGTGGGCTGAGATTGCTGGGTTATAGGAGAGGGAAGTATGATGCTTATCAAAATGAACTCCAAGAAATGGAAACATAGGGTTTTTTATCTGACTTTTTTTGTTTTTCTTCTTTGTTACTGTTTTTATTTCTGTACCTTTGGTCTTGTATGTAAGTTTACCTGATTGGGGGAGGGTAAGGAAAAGCACAGAAATGGTGGGACCAAGGATGAACTAATTCAGCAGTGATACTCACTAGATGCTATGTTGAAAACGAACTGTACAACTTGTCGGGAACAGAGGTCCAGAGAGTAAAAAACTGGGAGAAAACAAGGGAAGAGGTGACACTATTCAAAACAAATGTACTCATTACCTGACCTATGTAACTGTAACCCCTCTGTACATCACTTTTACAATACAATTCTTTTAATAAAAGAAAGGAATGGGTAAAGGGGTTCTTGAGGCCTGCTATCATTACTACAAGCAGACTTCTCCCACCACAGGAGAGGCCAGGGACAATTTCACAAACTCTCTGAACATTACTTCTCTACCTGGGAAACTGCAATAATTGTCATCAATATCACAAAATGGCCTTAAAATTAGATAAATGCAGAGTCATCTGGCATATTGAGCAGACAAGAAAAATGAGATCCAAAAACAAGATCTACTTTACAACCACTTTGATGAGTGCTGTTGAGGAAACATTACACAGGGCTGAGGTAGATCAAAATGGTGTATTTACTGTGGGAAACAGGCAGTTCCTCAGTAAACTAGATGTGGAATTACTGTACGTACCCAAAAACCAAAAACACATCTTCACATGCAAACTTACAAACAACTGTTCAGAACAGCACTATTCAGTTGAAAATCCTTGGTACAACTACTTGAATATATTAGCGATGAGGAAAAAGTCTATTTAATAATGTATTCTCTTAAGTGAAGGAAGTCAGGCTCAGAGAGACAAAGACACATATTTTTCTCATATGTGGAAATTAGATCTAAATTATAAACATATGACAATATACACACAGGCCATATGCATGCATATACATGTATATATATATAAACTGACTTAAGTATGGTATACATAGGGAAGGATTGCAACAGTTATACAAAGGAATTATACTCTTCTGAAAAACTAACTTACAGTATAACAAAACCAGGAAGCTGATCATGTTTGTTTATAGCAAGGAGGAGGTATAGGGGAGAAAGGACATATGAATGGAGAAAGACAAGGTGGGCAAAAACAGGCACAATTTTCAATTTACATATGTGAAAATGGAACAAGGTATGTTGAGGGAATGGGTAGGTTTGGGAGTCATACAGGAGAATGATGGGAGGAGTGACATTGATCAAGATACACCATATTCATAAACTAACATATTGAATTGAAACTTTGTACAGCTACTTAAAAATAATAATAAAAACAAATGATGTGCTGGTAATGCCTCACTATAGATATACCTAAAATAACTGCCAAGAGGAGCCAGATGCAGGCAAACACAGGTCAAATAATTCTTGTTTACACAGAATGTTAGAATAAGAAAATTACTATAAAGACAAAAAAGCAATCTTTGCCAGGGGTTTAAGATTTCCTTTCTGAGTGATGAAAACATACCAAATTGAATATGGTAATAACAGGTATCCAGATTAGTAAATATGGTAAACACCACTGAATTGTTTACTGTAACTAGATGGTTCTTCTAGTATGTGAATTATGCTATAATAGAGCTGTCAGACAAAAAAAAATTGACCTCTCCTTCAGAGAAATCACTGTTTTTCTGTTTTATTTAGTTCCCTGAATTCCATCAATATACAAACTACTAAACACACATTTGTTGGGCTGAATTTGAGTCAGGCTGCAATTTTCCTTCAAGGTGAACAGCTCTCTGTGATGAGAGAGGCATTCTTGCCAGAGTTGTCCTTCCTGGAGTCCAGCCTACTCCTACTGTCAGTCAGATGTGCCCAGACAGTCATAGTGGCGTCCTGTCCACCTGCCAACATGGCAGGTGGGAATCTCTTCATGAACTATTAGCACTGACTGGCACATATAGAAAGATGTTGAGAAAACAAGTCTCTTGGAACCATGTAAACTGCTAAACAAAGTAAGTAATATGACCTTCAACTAACAATCCATTCAGTGGTCTTTAACATAAAGATCTAATTTTCAACTGAAAACAGTGGGCTCAATGATTATCCAACTAAGGCTTTGCTACTAAATGCTTTCATTTAAAGATTTGCCAAAGCCATAAATTGACACCCAACTAACAGAAGTAAATCGACATCCCATTTACTGAGAAACGTCCCATCTATTTCCACAGTGGTTACTCCATTTTGCATCTTCCTTGGCCCTGTGACAGTTCCAGCTCTATATCCACACCAAACCTTATCTTTTAGTTTTATCCATCAGAGTGACTGTCAGGTGAAATCTTAAGTTTTGTGTCAGGAGATTTAGCTAAATATTATCTGCCCCTTACAGAAGGAAGCTCAAGGTCTCTGTGAGAACCTACAACCCTTATGAAAGGGAACGTTGCTAAGATTGGTTTTCCAAATGACTCTCTAGCATTGTCTGGTCATTTTGTAATTTCAACTAAAATTCCATAATAATGCTTCATCTATAGGAACAGATGGCTTTTCCATATTTTCAGAAGGCTTCTCTAGAAAGATGATGAATAGAATGTCTAACAGAATTGTGTATCAGTGCAAAACATCTTTACATTTTATATTTACTGCTTAAAAAGTGACCCTCGAGTCTCTCTGAAGGAGACTCTTTTTATCTGCAATCTATAAAAGTGTGCCAATGCACAAGGGGTACCTCTGGAGATCAGATGTGCTCATATATTTCACCAGCTTTAACTTCTCTGAGCAGAGCAATTATACACACATATACACACGCACACGCACACACGCACAAACATATAAATGTCGTGACAAATATAGCAAATGCATCTTTCCTAACTACAGCAATTGAAGCTGTAAAATAAAATTTAACGTAAAAATCTATAAGCACCATAGTGTTCAAAATATAAACTCACCTTAAGTAAAGTAACTACAGCTAACAAATTTGGAAAAGCAGTAATTAACCTAAACAAATCATTCAAGAGGATCATAGTAATTTCTTTTATAAAATGCATTTCTCATAGTTTAACACTCCATTTGTATATAATATATACTATATGTATATATAATATATAGTACACAGATTGAGATTTCCTAACCAATAATTCAAATGCTCAGCACCAGACTAATTGAATAAGTAAACTCTAAATATTATAGTATTAAATCATAAAAAAGAACCAACTAACGAGTCATTGGTGGCTCATGTTTGTAATCTAAGCTACTCAAGAGGCTAACATCTGAGGATCGTCATTTGAAGCCAGCTCTAGAAGGAAACTCCATGAAACTATCAACTTGAATAAACTGTCAAAAGAAAAACCTACAAGTAGAGCTATAACCCAAGTGGTAGCATGCCACACGAGAAAAGAAGCCAACTTATAAATTATACCACAACACATACTTTAAAACCATTATGCCAGGTGAAGAAAACTCACAAGATGCCAGATACTGTGTGACATGTTCTTTGTGATATAACTAGAACAGATTAATTGACCAAGACAGATAGGATTAGAGGCTACAGAGAAATGGGAATGGGTTAGGGAGCCTCTGCTTATAAATAGCTGCTTATTACGTTTTACAGGTTGATTAAAACATTTTGAAAACTGAGAGAGCTGGCAAATATACAGCATTAAATATGATCAATTTTCATACTTTAAAGTAGTTAACTGTATGCTATGTGAATTTGGCCTCAATTTAATAAAGGAATAAATAATGAAATGCTTAGTGTGAAATTGATTCAAGTACATGAAAGACTTGCAGACTGAAAGCTACAATTATCAACAAAAGGAAATTAAAACAATAAAAATAGAAAAATGGGCATGACCATTAGATGGTTAACTCCGTATTGTGAAAGTTGCAATAATTTCCAACTTAATATTAAGATTCAAAATGCAATTTCTATCAAAAAAATCCTACAAAGAAACATGGTTTCCATTATTTGCAGTAATTAGTATATGTCTAGAATAAGCTTAGCAGATGAGCAGAATAGCTCAACAGCTAGGTACATATGACCATATAAGATGATGCTAAGTGAAATGAACTCCAAGGCATGGACACAAGAGGTATTTTCTTTGTTGTTGTTGTTTATAATGTACTATGCAATTTTTTGTTTCTTTTGCATGTTCTTCCCCCTACGGTATATCCTCTGTTGTTGTCACTGTATTTGATTTTGGTACCCTGATATTGTATATATGTTTATTTGAATTAGGGAAGGGAAAGGGAACAACAGAATGGTGAGAGAAAAGACAAGGGGAAAATCAATGCAATAGCAATATATATAAGACAGTATGTTGGAAATGATCTCTACAACTTGGGGGAATTGGGGTAGGGAAAGTAGGAGAAAGTTGAGGGAAGGGGTAACAACATTGACAAGAAATATACTCATGGGCTGGGAAGATGGCTCAGTGGTAGAGTGCTTGCCTTGCAAGCATGAGGCCCTGGGTTCAATTCTTAAGCACCACATAAGCAGAAAAAGCCAGAAGTGGTGCTGTGGCTCAAGTGGTAGAGCGCTAGCCTTGAGCTGAAGAGCTAAGGAACAGTGCCCAGGCCCAAAGTTCAGGCCCCATGACTGACAAAAAAGAAAATGTACTCATTATCTTACTGAAACCCTTCTGTATGTCATCTTGATAATTAAAAACAAAACTAAAAATTAAAAACCACCATAAACTAGAAAAATTATATAAAATTCTAGTTATAAAATTCTACCCTTGTAAAAATAAAGCCATAATACAGCAGGAAAAAAAATCCCAGCTGGCTTTGTAACAGAACTTGACGAGTAAATTCTAAAATTCCTATGGAAACAGAAGAGACTCAGAAGAGACAAAACAATCTTGAAGGAGAACAGTGCTAGAAGATTCACATTTTCTAATTTCAAAACTTACTACAAAGCAGAAGTAATCAGGTTAAAGTATTTCACTAATCATCAAAACAGAATTGGGAGTGGAGATGCAAAATCCAAGCATCTGTGATAAACTGATTTTTCAGTAAGGAATCCAATGAGAACCCAGTAATCATTGGTGACCTCAGATTCAGCCTCTATTTGTCAGAAAAAATCATGGTGTGTTTCTGGACCCCTTGTTCTTAATGCAGTACACAGCACCTTTGTGGATCTACACAGAAACATAATCAGAATAATGTACTTGAACACTGAATACAACCCTAATTTCTATAATGATGGAAGGGAAGTGATTTCCCTAAAGGATTTCAAGAAGGAGTAGAGTCCTCCTCCATAAGAGCCCCTACTCTGACCACATGACAGACACCCACCTCATCTTAAAGAACCAGAATCTAAAGTTAGCTGCAGCCAGTCTTACAGAAAAACAAGACACACAACTCTGTGTCAAAAGCAAATTTGTTGCTACACATTTCATAAAAAACTTTTCAAGACTAAATAGATATGTTTTAATATGCTTTCAACTCTTGTCAAATGGTTAAAATTTTTGTTACCAAACTCAATACTTTGATGGAAAGTTCTATTTATCTGTAGTCACAGAGGGGAAAAAAGATTTCAAAATAGCAAACCTCAAGAATGATTCAAATTAAAAAATCAAATAGATGCTACATTCCAGATGGCATATCATATAATCTACATTTCTTCTTGGGAATTATGTTTTGAAAGACATTATTTCTTTGAGACTTTTGTTTTAAAAATGCTAATATTGCTGGGTGTCAGTGGCTCATGCCTGTAATCCTACCTACTTAGGAGGCTGACATCTGAGGATCACGGTTCAAAGCTAGCAGGGGCAAGAAAAGTCCATGAGACTCTTATCTCCATTAAACCACAAGAAAACAGAAGTGGTACTGTGGCTCAAGTGGTAGAGTACTCGCCTTGAGCTGAAGAGCTGAGGGACAGCACCCAGGCCCAGAGTTCAAGCCCCACAATTGACCAAAAAAAATGCTAATATTACACTGCCAAAAAATTATTTTTTGGTTTTGTTTTGTTTATGTTTTTAGGGTTGGGGATTGGAATTCAGGACTCAGGCCTTCTTGCTAAGCAAGCACATTAAGCTATACTTTTTATCCCCATTCATTTTTAAACCTGAAAACAAAGAGACTTGATAGAGAAAACCTCTAAGTATTTTTTATTATCTTTGTGTACAAAGGGGTTGTCATTTAACAACACAGTTTATGAAGATGATGTATCGTGATCAATGTCTCCACTTTCAACATTCTCATTTATCCCTCCTAACCTACTCCTTTCCTCATTCTTGTTAATTTTGCAGGATATACACTGAATTTTTTCCATATATATTTTTATTGTAAAAATACTGTACAGATGGGTTACGCTCACATGAGTAGGGTAATGAGTACAGTTCCTATCAAGCATTGTTACCTCTTCCTTTGATTTACCCCTACCATCCCTTCCCTAACCACTTCCCCAACTCCTCCACCCAAGTGTAAAGTTCGTTTTCACCAGTGTCTTGTACATCTCATTGTTACAATGGGATTTTTGACTGCATTCTCCCCAACTTATCTTCTTCATTTGTCTATCTTTTTCCCTGGACTCCACTCTACCCCTTTTCAAGTTTATTTTGTTGAACTTTGACCCTTTCTTCCTTCCTTTCTTTCTTTTCTTTCTTTCTTCCTTTCTTTCTTCTTTCTTTCGCTTTTCTTTTCTTTCTTTCCTTCTTTTCCTTCCTTCCTTCCTTCCTTTCTTTCTTGCTTTTTTTCTTTCTTTCTGCTTTTGCCATCCCTGGTGCTTGTACTCCGGGCTTGGGTGCTGTCCCTGAACTTCTTTTGCCCAAGGCTAGTGTAAGGTTTACACAGGGTCATCTCCCTCTCTCTTTGCCAACTTTCCAACCAGTATCTGTTACCTAGGTAACCGGCAGACCTGGAAGCAGTCACCTTCCCTTCCTGCTAGGTCACATCCTGGGCCACCTCTGGTCACATGCCTCCCATCTGACCTTAGGAGGGTCCTAGACCCTGAGGTCACATCTAGATCCAGTGTGGCCACACCTTTCTCCCACCTGGACACACCTCTTCCTGTCCCTGGCCTAGATAAGTCCTGGCCCAGCGGTGGGTCACCTCTTCCCTTCCTTTTCAGCCATACCTATCCACCATGCACTGCCGGGGGCAGCTGCTTGGTAAATAAACTTGTCTTCCTGCCTGAATAAGCTCATGGTGTTCTCTTCCTTGCCTACCTAATGAAATCTACCTATTTAATATACCTCACAGCTAGTACTCTACCACTTGACCCACAGCACCATTTCTGGCTTTTTCTGAGTAGTTTATTGGAGTTAAGAGTCTCACAGACTTTCCTACCCACGCTGGCTTTGAACTGTGATCCTCAGTTCTCAATTTCCTGAGTAGCTAAGATTACAGGAATAAACCACTGGCACCTGGCTTTGACTTTTCCTTTCTACGGGAATAATGTTTTTTGAGATCTCCTTTGAATCTACTCTTTTTCCATTAATACATTTGTATATACTAGTGTATTTTAATAGTTCTGTAATATGAATAATCATTGTTCAAACATTTAGTTCAGTCATTTAGTTGGTTTGTTGAAGGATTAAGTCAGGATCATTAATCCTCATTTCTGAAGCTTTCACTTCTAGGTTTTTTAAGAAGCGTGAGGGAAGTGGACTTCTAGATATATGTTTCTGCTTCTAGATTTTTTTCCCACTTCTAGATTCTCTGCACTTAACGAAGTGAAACAGATTTAACAATCCTTTTGTTCATCTAATGAATTAAGTTAAAAAAATAAAGTATGAACCTGAAAATAACTAGTTGTAAATGTCGATCCTCCGCAACAGTGGAATAAAAAGAATTTAGCAACATTTTTAATGTCAGTCTAATAAATCTTGATAAGCATAGGCTTTCATTTGGGGAAGGGCATGTTGATTTCAAGCCCTAGGTGGCAGACAGACAATTACAGGCCTTCCTTCCCCCACCCCCCACACACTGCATAGTTAAATACCATTTGCATAAACAAAAGTAAAGATGGGAATACCACTCATGCTGAAAGCACTTCAAAAAAGACCAGGCTGCTCACCTGGAGGGGCTATCAGAGGTCTTCCATTCTCCTGACACCAACCAACTGGCTGGACATAAGGACTATTAACATCACACCTGTAGAAAGAAGTCTGTGTCAGATTATCACCCAAAGCCAGGGAAAGAATTCAATAGTGAAGGCCATCCTGGATATAAAGATACCATGGAAAATTGTACTTCATTGCTTTAAAATTAGAAGTCATTTTTATTACTCTATTTGCATGCTGACTGAGAACACTTCTGTTTTGCATAATCTTCTTGAAATTTAAAAGCATAAAAAGGAGTGAAGGATTGACAAGGACCGAAAATGCCAGTGATATCCCCAGAGTGAGTATTTTAATGAATTTCTTCTACCAGTTATTGCTAGGGCCAAGGGAAAACATTAATGGGACAGTCCAAATTTTAATAGGAAATTCCAATCAAGAATCCAAGTGACTATGTTTTCTTTCCCTTTCCTTTCAAAGAAATTAGAATGTTCTCTCTAAGACATATACAATAATTATTCTGTTCTGTTTCTTAGTTCAAAGGAGAACACAGGACTTTGGTCATGGAGGCTCACTCAGGACATACTATGAGAAAATGTTCCAAAAATTATTTTTGCTATAACCTCTTCTTCCATATTTCAAGCTTCCCTCCAGTAAACTCTTTCAACTCACGCAGTGTTGGTTTAATGGCTTCATAGCATATTCCTCACAGGCTTTCCAATAATTCATTCTTCTTTTCTTGGGGTCTTTCATTTATATGACAATCTGAGCTCAACATTTTTCACGCCAGGAAACTACATGCACGCATACATATAACTGGTAATGTCTTAACTTCCTCCGGTTCCTCTTACAAACTTGGCATAATACATTGAAGAGCTCTAGACTGCCCACCTTACTTCAGTCATTTCCCGAAGGATGGAAAAAAAGTTCCTTAGATGCTTGAATTCAACAGTGGATGTATGAGCAATGGTACTGAAGAGTTATCCTCTAAATGCCTAACATGCATTACTGTTGGGATACGGAGCATACCACCAAACATAACACATTAAAAAAATAAAACACACCTTAGGCCAAGTGCCAGTAGCTCACGCCTGTAATCCTACCTACTCAGAAGGCTGAGATCTGAGGATCATGATTCTGTCAGCCTAATAAATCTTGATAAGCATAGGCTTTCATTTGGGGAAGGGCATGTTGATTTCAAGCCCTAGGTGGCAGACAGACAATTACAGGCTGTAAGACTCTTATCTCTGATTAACCAGCAAAAAACAAAAACAAGGAAACAAACCAGAAGTGGGAGTGTGACTCATTGGTAGAGCACCAACCTTGTGAGTGGAAAAGTCAGGGCCTAAGACTGTAAATTTAATCCCCAGTACCAGCACACACAAAAAAGAAAGAGAGAAAAGAAAACACACCAGTAATCATAACTCTCATCGCGATTGTCGAAGTGCACTCGCAGGCGATCATCCACAATGTCTGCTATGGTTGCCACACAAACCAAGGAAGGGTTCTTCCTATCCACAGCCTCCAGCTTCATTCCCACCTGAAAATCCTTAGGCATTGGCCCATTCTAACATGTACCAGAAGGAGAAGAGGCACAAAAAAGAAACAGCATATTAACAGGGCTGAGCCAATGTCAGTATCTCTACAGTATTTAGGCATCAGTAAAGTCCCTGGAGTATCAATTTTCCACCCTCTGAAAGTGAGCCACAAGTGCCAGGTGAATAAATACCCCCATTCACTAAAAAGGCCAGGCACCGCTTTGGGTCACACACACACACACACACACACACACACACACACACACCTTTGATCAGACATGATTCCATGTCAATCTGCTTCTAGTAATATGTGGCAAATAATATTTGTTATTCAGTTCAGGGAGGATATTTTTCCTTTATCATCTTCAATGTTCGCTCTTTGGTTTAGGGAAATTTGTATTAAACTTAAAACCCAGCACTTTATGAATTAGGACATATCTGTGCTTGAAGCTCCCTATGGAGTTTTGCATAGTTTCCAAATACCAGTATTTGAACAACTGGTAAGTATAGTCTTGATTTAACTATCAAATATCATTTTTCTCATTAGATCTAAAAATAATAGTTTTCTCAATACTTAAGGAATATATATACACTAAACTAAGAATACAATTTCAGTTAGAAATGCCTCTTTAGTATTAGCATTTAGTATCAACAGTTATAAAACTTCATTCTATGTGTGAATGACTATAACTAGTCAGCCTTAGGATTTAGGATACACACAATATCTGGGAACTAGGAGTTTTTTTATCTGTTTCTTTACTATCTATTATGAACCACTGATTTTATTTTTCCCTTAGCATATTCTATTTTAAAGCACTTTCACATTTAGTTAATTCCTTCTCCTTGACACTCACAGAAACACATTTAACAGGAGTATAACATTCACTTCAAGATCAGGAAATGGAAGTTCCTAGAAATTAAGTGAGGTATTTGTACATGGCAGCCCTAGGTGGCAAAGCTAATTCCTGACCCCAAGCTTCAGTTCTCCATGACCCAGCCTCAGGTAGCAGAACCAAGTCCTAACCACAAACTTCTGTGCTGCTATGCCCTCTCCCAGAGTACCTCACACTTCTCTGAGCCCAGAGAGCAGCTTTCTGCCTATTGAAGGTTCTCTGGGTGGCTGGGGACAAGGGTGTCATATGGAGCTCTCTCATCAAGTCCTCACAACACCTACAGTCTATAGGAAATGTCCTCTTGTCTTTTTTATCTTGCATAAAAGTCTGTAAGCTAGGAACAGCCAAGGTCTACCTAGAGTGGCTTTTGGTTTAAGTTAAGCTTAAAACACTAACCCACTGCAAGCAAGCAAGAATGAAAACCACTTATAAAAAGAACTTTAATTTTAGCAGGATTTCAATGTAAATTTTTCAACTTTAGACATTTAATTGAAGTCTTTAATTATACTTTTGAAGGGAAAAAAAGGATATGCCTACAGGAAACTGTGGCAAATTAAGTGAGCAGAGTTACAGGAAGTTAAGACTTTCCTAATTCCTTAAAGGATTAAAATACAACAGAATATAAAGTGAATTTGTGAAGAAATTTAAGCTCAAGGGAAAGCCTGATTTATGCCAAGGAAGAAAATACTTACAGAACTTCTGTTTCTGAATAATTTCTTAGGAGCATTTTGTAATTTGCAGGCCTTCAAGTAATCCATCCAAACAAATTTATCTTTTCTATAACCTAAAAAAAAGACACATTGCTCAAAACAACCACCAGGTATTATCAGATACATACTAAATATGAGAGTTACTATTATTATTCAATCTTCTGCTATACAGCCAATGTTCCTAGCATAGCACAAATAATTTACATTAAGACCTAAGCATTCTACCAATATTCCTCAAATGTGTTTGTTTGTCCAGGAGGCACCTTATTACCCACAAACATTTTGGTCACTGAGATGTAGAGTCGGTACCATGCTGGCGTGATGCAAGTCTTATCATCATTAAGGCTTTAGGAGATCCTGTGTTGCTCTGGCTCTGAAGAAGCCATTTCACAGAGAAGATGGGAGGCCATACTGCACCCAAAAAGCCTGATACTTGGGAGAATTATAAGAATCCCTTCACAATCCAAAGACTATCTGGCAGCTCCATTAAAAACAAATCTACCTGCCATGTACTCTAAAGTGGCTCACACAGAGCTGGTCCATATAACATGAGCTCAGTAAATATATTCGGATTGAACCTCACATTAGAACATATGCCAAACTCCTTGCCCAAACTTCAAGATCATGAGCTCACCTCTAGTTTCATCTACCTTCTTGCCTGGCTTTTCCACTTTTCTCCTTGAAACTCTACTTCATAGCCATGCCCACTCTTCCTCCATTGCAAAGAATTTTCCTGAAGCCTTGCTCAGTCCTTCCCTCTCTGGAAGGAAAGCTCCATGAAGACAAAGACTGCTTCATTCACTCTGCCATCACGAGCACCATACCCAGTAAGGATTCTATCATACATACTGGATGAATGAGCCTGTTGCCTGACAAGTAACTATGAAATCCAACAGTCTCAAAAGACTCTACATCAGATAGATCCCAAGAGACATACAAAGTGATTTCTAAGAATAAGAGGACTATGCAGATTAACAATAATCCAATAGAATATCAGCAAGCAGGAAAGGAAGTTGTTAGTGAAAAAACTCCTCAGCTCATATACACAGAGTGAATATAAAGATTCAGACTCATCTTTCTGGCCTAGATTCCTGTATATAAAATGAGACAAAGATGGGACTTGTATTTCCCAAGAAAACTGTGAATCTTTCCAGTTTCCCGCTTTCCATTATTTCCAAGTTTGCAACAAACTATTCCTAATAATTCAACTCTCTTCACTGTACAGTATCATTGATATAGTGACATATTTCATTTTGACAATGATTTAAACATTAGTTCTATAATCCTTGTAAGGCTTAATAAATTTTACAAGAAGATGCTCTTGTAGTATTTTTGTGCCTAATGTACTTTATCAGAATATCTGATCTAAAAAGTTACAAATACTTTTCTTTTAGATACATTATTCCCCTTCTTTCCTGCCCCCTCCTCCCCTTCCCTCATTTTCCTTCCCCTTTTCTTCCCTTCTTTTCCCCCTTTCTTCTTATCTTACCAGTACCAGGGTTTGAACTCAGGGTCTGAGTACTTGCTCCACTGCTTGCTCACAATTGATACTCTACTACTTGAAACATATCTCCATATTTGTTTTAAGGTGGTTATTTTGGAGACGAAATCTCAAGAACTTTTCTGCTTAGGTTGGATTTGAACCATAATACTTCAGATCTCACCTATCTCTACCTGGGGAGCCAGAGCTATAGGTGAGCCACCAGTGTCTGGCTAAAGGTACTTATTTCTAAAGATGATAACACTGTGGGTCACACTTTCATTGTGGAAATCAATTGACACTGGGTTTTCTTGTTAATATTTTATGAACTATTACTAAAATGAAACTGAAATAGTAAGCGATTCTATTGGGTTGGTAACTGCATCCAGGCTTACCCTTAGGGATGTGTAGTTCATGTTTGGTCCTTCCACACCATCCTACTGGATGAATATCAGGGGAACCAGCATTGATCCAGAAATCATAGCAGCTTAAATAACCATCAAAATGAAGTCTCAGCCGGTAACCACACACCTGCAGCATAGAAAGTTTGTGACCATTCATTAAGTGCCATACATGTGAAGTGAACCCAAAATTCACAAAATATTCGGATATCTTATCTCTACACATGAGTCTATCCATTCAAATGTTTTCATTTGGGGACCAATTAATACAGTCTATGGCATCAGATTAAAACAAAATAGTGATGAAGTAAATAGTCAGGTATCTACCAAAACTCAGCCTTCTAGCCAATCTAAGAATCTGAGATCAATATATGTACATTAATTGACTAATTTAGTAATTCAATGCCTGTCAAATATACATTCAGAAGCCAAATATCCTGCAGTTCCCCTTGGATTCATATCTCAAGACAAAGCACAGCTTGATTTTAACTCTAACATGTGGACCAGCATACTCAACACTGAAAATAACAAAACTCTGAGAAACACATCCTCTATGCATGCTATATGAGTTTAATAGCTACAATCAATCAAGTAAAGCAAATGAATGTGACTTCTAGGTTCAATGCTGTTAGAAATATAGACATCTTTATTGATTTAATAATACATTTAGTAAGCATCACATTTTGTAAGCCTTTTACTTTCCTGAATGGTGAGTCAATATATATACTTTTCATAAAATGAACATACTTATATAAATGTATAATTCATGTATGTGAACTTAATTCATAGCCATTTCTCACTCCTTCAGCTAAAACATAAATAATTATATGTCTGCTAACAGTATTAACAAACATGTGGGACTCATGGATTATTATCAACCTTAGATGAAAACTATTTAGCAATTAAGTCAAGAAAATACAAGTCGGTGGAAGTGCTAGAAAATTCATCTTCTGAGTAAGGAAAAACACATTAGGAAATGTATTTTACCCATTACCAACTAAAATAAATCCATAATGTACTGGACCTTGTTAAAGATACAATATAACTCAAATCTGTTATTTTCTAGAAAATTCTATGATTGCGTAATCTGCCTAAGACAACACCATCTCTTACCTCAGCTACAGAAAGCACACAGAATACAGATGGATGTCGAGGATCAATGCCTTCTAATCTCATCCCAATCTGAAAACCATTTTCATGCTCCGGAAAGGATTGATCCTAGGAAAATTATGATACAACACAAGTCATTTAGATTGCTTCACAATTTAATGTAAGTTGAATTGTGTTATCATTATCTGGCATCTGAAAAAACAGAAGTCATAAAAGCAGAGAATAGACAAGTAGTTCCCAGAGGTTGAGGTATAAGAGGCATGGGAAATCTTTGATCTTAGGATTATATGGGAGGAATACAAGATAGGTATTTATGGTCATTGATATATTTATTAGTTTGATCCAGTCATCCACAATGTAAAAAAGTATTATATTATCACTGTATAATCCACAATTATAGATAACTACAATTTCTTTAAAAGGTGAAATAAAATAGAAATTTTAAAAAATGAATTTACTGTATAGCTTCAAAGCTCATTAATGTAGCTTAAAAGAGTCCTATATATACTATATATAACTGGTCTTCAGTGATGATTCAATCATGTTAATATTCTCTCAGTTCATCCATGAGATCTTATGAACTTCTCATACATCTCTCTTGATCAATCTTTGTGGCTTACACCAATTATCCACGCTCTATCTTTAACTGGGCCCTTCACTGTTTACAGTAACACTGCTATAGAGAAACTTTCTGTTTTCTAGAAAGCGTGCTACTGGGTAGTCCAGAGTGGCCTTGAATTCGATGTCTTTTTGCCTCTGCATTCCCAAGTGCTGAAATTATACATATACCCAACATGCTTAGTTGAAAGATGTCATTTTAACATGGGAAAGTGTGTTTCCTGCATACTTGCACATCCAGCCTATGAAATCCTTCTAACCTCTAAAACTAGACTGATATTTTCCGGGTAATTTAACTGTTGAAATTTAGAAGGAACCAAGAGTACAAATTAGAAACAATAGCCCCTTCCTAGAACCAGGTATTATTTCTGTGGCAAGGGTTTGTAGTCTCCCTTAGTTCTGACATTTTCTGTTCCTTCATCTTTGTCATTTGGAGCAATGATATTTATTTAAGAATACATTCCTTTCCCATACTCTGATTTTCCCATTAGAATATTCCTCATTTTGCTTTTGTTTAATATTTTCATAAACAGAGTAAAGTTATACTTAATGTTTTTGCTAGAATACTACAAAGGTGCTACATCGTTCTCAGGATATCACAACCAGACATTCCTGAGTTCCATTTGTTTCTTGATGAAAATGTTAATTGTAGCCATTCAATCATTCTGCTGTCTGATTTCTTTGCTGTATAGTTACACCAAGAGTGCACACACATAGGCACATGAATAGATGAACATGTACATATTCATGTTTTATAAATCCTAGGTTCAAACAGATAGGTTCCATTCTATTCTGTTCCACAAGGTTCATTCTATATTTCTCCTCCAACAAGGTCAATCCATTTATCTTTTACTGAGTCCTACAGCACATCTCCTGTGATGTCAGGACTGTTTTTTTCCGTTAACGCAATAAACAAGCCCACTCAAAGAACATGAGTTTGTTTCCCGTCCTCACTGTAGAAGTGTTAGAGGTAACCAGCGGGAAGTGAAACAGATGTCATAGCATCCCCTTGCTCCATCTCACATGACCAAAAGGCTGATGATTTGGGGTAAAAAAAAGAATAAACACAAGCCAGTTCAGATATTTGTTTCTGTAAAGTTAATCCCCACAAGTTAGACCATAAGGGGTATATGCGAAAAAGATAGAAGTTGCTATTTTATAACTGGATGTATTTCTAAAGGAAAAGCGATGCTAAGTCTAGGTTCTTGGTACAGTGCTAGTACATTAAGAACAACTGCAAATTTCCTAAAGGTAACTCAGACTGCAGAAAAATGCTTTTACAAACCAGAGTGTTAAACAGGCTATACTGCTGTAGCCCAAGAAAAGGTCTGTACATGTATTAAAAGTTAAGTATTGTATATAAGGCACTTTAAACAGGTTGCCCAGAGACAATCGGCACTACTTAGAGTGCCAATCAATTGTAGTTTATAAACGTCTACTGGGTTTTGTTACAAAACTCTAACAAATAATTGTTAGTCAATTGTTAACAAGTTATAAGCAATCTCTATCTCATTGATCTCCTTGTTGCTTTAACTGGAAATAAAAAGACTCCTTTTGCCACAGCTCAAAGCCATCCAAAGCACAAAGAATCCCTCCAAAACTCCATTTCCCAGCTAATCAGCACAGAGCCAGGCTAGAGCCATGGCTAGAGACTCACCTCTAAGTATCCAGCGAAAGGCTGAAAGTGGCATTGTGACTCTAAATGGTAGAGCACTAGCCTCGAGTAGAAATGCTCAGGGACAGTGCTCAGACCTTGAGTCTAAACCTGGTAGATAACAACTGGGACAAGCTATCCCAGCAATGGATGTTGAGACACCCACCAGGAAAAAGTCAGTCCTAGCAATGGAATCCATGGAGATGAGTAAGAGATGAAAATCTCAATGGAGTCACTTTATGCTCGCCCTTCCAAAATAAATCAGAGCTGGGAGATCAAGAGAAATAGTTGCTTTCCCACCTAATGTCCATATCTGTCTATCTTCTAGCTGGACAAAAAGTTACAGTCTTGCCTTTGTTACCTGCTATTTGTATTTATAGTAGCCTCTGAATGGTACTTCCAACCAGTCCATTATGCTCTCTCCTACCCAGTTTCCCAAAAGACCCTAGACACCCCCCGGCCTGGGGCTCCCTATTTTTATTAAACAATGGAGTGGGCAATGTAAGCATTATGCCCACCTTGGTCCTCAGCTCCACCCAGACCTGAGCTCCTCTCAGTCCTAGAGTTCCTTCCATACAGCTGGCCCCTCTCTCTCTGCCCAGACCCACCTGACCTCCCATCTACCTCACTTCCTACCCACAGACCGTGCTGCTACCTTTATAGTGGAGGCTGCCATGTGCTCTCACTCCGAGGGACATATGGCTCCTTTAATAAACATTTTAATAATCTTTCTCCTGCGCCTGCCTGCCTCTGTGTGGTCCCCTGGAATGGCTGTGATGGATCCTTTCACCCACTCTGCCATCACAGAATGGAATCTGTAATTTAAAATAGTATAGATTCATTGTTTTCCCTCCAGTGCTATTGTGGTATATTTTCACGTACAATTGAGATTATTAACTAAAACTGCTTTTGACTCACAATAATTTTTATTTTTTTTAGTATATAGAGTGTCAATAAGTTTCTGAAAGGTAAAATCATAATACATGGCACTCAAAGATGTTTCTTTTCGGCCCTGACTCCTATCAACCTCATTCCTCCTAAAACTTCTCAAATAACCATTGTTCCCTAGTTTGTCTTGTGTCTTCGTTTTTTTTCCCTAAATGATCATGTGCTTACTTTTCTTGTTTTCCCTTTGTTCTTACACACAAGGCAAATACTATTGTGCCTTTCTGTGTATGCTTTCTGTACGTGTACAGAAAAAAAAACATGTCTCCTAGAAAACACCCAACGCTAGCTCACACCAATGTTCCCCCAACTTTGTTTATTATATATATATTTTTTGTATTGTGAAAATATCATACAGAGGGGTTACAATTACATGGGAATGGTAATGAGTGCATTTCTTATCAAGCATTGTTGCCTCTTCCTTTGTTTCCCCTTCCCATCCTTTTCCTACCCCAACCCTACCCGGCTTCCCCCTTCCCCACCCCCTCCATCCCATCCCTGGCCAAAGTTGTAAAGTTCGTTTTTCGACATAACGTCTTATACATCTCATTGTTGCTGTAACAGCTGCAGTGTATTCCATTGTATGTGAGTACCACCATTCATTCAATGCACCTAGCTTTTCATGTAAACACGAGGCCATCTTTTAACTCTTTATGAATTGGCTTGTAAAATGCCGTTAAAATCTTTCTTACAGTCACAGATCATTTTGAAGCTCCCAAGGAAAACTTTAAAGAAGATAAAATCCAAAACTGAAATGGCAAGAATACATGATTTCTCAGGGATATTTTATCTCTAGAGAAATACATGTCATTGTGTCTCCCAGCCCTCTTTTCACATCTACTCTATTTTCCAGCAGATTGCATTTAGCAGGTTTGGTGTGCCTGCCTCCTGTTCACTGCTTTGAAATCATCCTGCTCACTTCAACACACCACACACGCATGCATGTGCAGGCACACACAATATTATTGAGACAGTGAGGGGGTTGAGAAGGGGCATATCAGTAATACAGAATGGAGAATGAAGAAGCTGTAGAAAGCAACACAACAGCGTTCTATTTTCTTTTTTTTCACACAATCAAGAGCTGTAGATGGAGGTGTTGAGAGGCTGCAGAGTGATGTAGAGTGAGCACACCCGCCTGCTTGGGAAACCTGGCCCTCCAACACCTCACAGCCTGGAGTAAGGACAGCATGAGTTGCCCCTGTCTATAGCTCCCAACATTTCAGCCAAGTACTGGAGGCTTCCTCTAATGCTGCCATAAAACACAGCAGTCTTTAACCCTGTGAAAGGGAACATTTCGTGAGAAACATAAGTGCCTTCCATTGTCTGTTTTTTTTAATGATTTAGTCATGACATGATTTGACAATAAACAATTTCCTCTTTAAAACAATTATTGTTGTGCTTTATAAAACCATTACTTCACTGAGATTGAATGTCAATATTCAACACAAGGTTTTTCAATTTATTAAATAAAACCCCACTGTATTTCATTATAAGGAAGGGGAGCTAGAAATCACACACTTAAAACAAACAATAAGCTCATGAAACTCACACAAGATCCTAAGGCTTGTAGATCTGATTATTGTAAACACAAAGCTTTTACAATTAAATGAAGTCCACCCAAGCAGGGAAGGGGGACTTTCTCCAGGACATACAGCCAGTTTAGTAGCATAATTAATAACTAGCGACTTCAGTTTGGGAAACCTGCCAAACAATGGACCACCTAAGAGGACAGAGCTGGCACTAGAAAACCTGGCCCCTGGCCAGGGATGGCTTCTTTAAACATATTTCCAAACAAGTGCCATGTGCCCATGGAAACAAAAGACAAGTTGTGTTGTTTGGCCATTTTCTTGTCCCAGAATAGAGGCGAAGCAATATTTTAGTAGGAAACTGATTTGTTTTGTCACTGATAATGGAGAAGCATTATTCAAGGTTCCATCCTCATAGCAAATGCAGGTACAAATTATGCGTTATTATTTTAAAAGCTTATAAAAATGAGTCATGGTGTTAAGGGGGAAAGGCTACACGTAGAGAAAATCCAGACAGGCTGCTGTGAAGCCACATTTAAGAGCAATCCTGATGTGTGTGTCCCCACAGGTGTCTACTCTCTGTGGGTCCCTGTGGGTCTCTGCTCCATGAGTACCCTGACACCAATGATACAACTCTTGGACACCTGATACAGTGTGTAAGAAATGCAGCACCTTGCACACGATCATGAACACAGATGGTACACTGTGACAATTGCTCACCGATCCAATACAGACTGTGAAGGGTAGATGGCCACAATCATTAGCAGAGCATCTTCTAAGGTGTGCCAGGAGAGCACTGAGGTGATAGGTCGTGGCTACATCTGAACGCCAGCAAGTGCTGGCCCAGGCCACAGATGTGTCCACATTATGCTGATATTAAGTCAATGTTGAAAGAATTGGGGAAATCTGACATACAGTCAAGCCCCAGACTCAGAGGCCCACACTCATAACACACTATGCAGCCCACTGGGCCAGGCCATCAGCCTCTGATGACGAAAACTGCCTCTGCTGCCAGCAGGGGAAGAGATTCGTGGAAGGTCTGCATGTGGATGATAAAAACAGAATTTATTATGACGCCAAAGACTATTTCCATCAGTACGGCAGCTTGCTTCAAGGGTTTTATGTCACCAACATCTGCACATCTTACATTGTCCTAATACACATCTCCAGGGCTGAGGCATCACAATTCCAAATGTGAAGCAGGAGACATCAGAGGTCTTATAAAGGCAAACTATAGTATAAAAAGCTTGATCACATAGATTTAACAACTTGTCAGCATCAAAAGATTTTCTCTACTCACAGGGGAAACAAAATCGGTCTTGCAATTGATAGTGTAAAACATAATTCAAGCAGGGCACAGTGGCTCATACTTGTAATTCGAGATTCTTGGCAGTGATCAGAAGGGTAGAAATTTGAGGACCACCTTGGCAAAAAGTTAGCAAGACCCAATCACAACTAATAAAATCACAACAAAAAATCTCCTATTTATACCTTCCTGCTATTATAGAAACTTTTGGACCAAATGCAAAGATCCTATTTAAAAAATAACTAAGGCTATGGCTCAAAGTAAAGACTTGTATAACTTACATGAGGCCCTTAGTTCAAATCCCAGTACTAGCCCCCTCACACACATATACAATCAAAAGTGTCAGAAGAAAAGATGAAGAAATAGCTCTTTAAAGCAAAAACAAATAATAATAATAATAATAAACCAGTGGTAGAGCACCAGCCTTGACCAACAAAGCCAAAGACATAGCTAGTAAGATAAATGGAAAGCCCAAAATGGGAGATCTTTGCTAGTTATGCATCACAGCAGGGCTTCATATTTAAAATTTACTTAGAGCTCAAAAAATTAAATTTCCCCAAAACAAATCCTCAAAGAGAGGACATCCAATCAATAAGTGGGATAAAGATCTAAAGAGAGCTTTCCCTGAATAAGAAATAAGAATGGGCAATAGATATGTGACAAGATACTCTACATCTCTTTCCATAAAAGAAATGCAACTCAAAACAACATTGAGATTCCATCTCACCCCAGTTAGAATGGCCATTATCAAGAAAACTAACAATAACAGATTCTGGCAGGGATGTTGCCAAAAGGGAACTACTACAATGTTGGTGGGAATGTAAACTTGTTCAACCACTCTGGAAAGCAGTATGGAGGTTCTTCAAAAGACTAAACATAGAGCTTTCCTATGATCCAGCAATCCCACTCCTGGGCATTTATTCAAATGACCACAAACCAGGCCACTCTAATGCACCAGCGCAACCATGTTCACTGCAGGATTGTTTACGAAAACTAAGATAGGGAATCAACCCAGATGCCTCTCAGTGGAAGAGTAAATCAAGAAAATACACAATAGAATTCTATGCTTCCATCAGAAAGAATTACTCTGCCACATTCATAAGGAAATGGAAAGACTTGGAAAAATTATATTAAGTGAAGCAAGCCAGAAACATAGGTTGCATGGTTTCCCTCATTTGTAATAATTAGAATGTGCCTATAAATCTTTAAGCAAACCCAGTGGATAGTAAAAGACAAAAAATTATATTTGGGCATGGTTAATTAAACAGGATTCTAGACATTCACATACTGAAACAAAGGAAGATATTCTTAGGAGAAGATCACAAAGGTTCAATAGGTATGTGCATATGATCATATAAAATGAAGCTTATCAAAATGAATTCCAAGAAGTGGAAAAAAAGAGGTTTTTCATTTTACATTTTGTGGGTTTTTCTTTCTATTTTTCTTCCCTTTTGTCACTGGTTTTGATTTCTGTACCTTCTGTCTTGTATCTAAGTTTATCTGATTTGGAGAGGGGAACGGGAAGCACAGAAACAGTGGGGAGAAAGGTGAATTAATTCACCAGTGGTACACACTAGACACTCTATTGGAAATGAACTATGCAACTGATGGGGTGGGGTTAGGGAGGAAAACAACTGTGAGAAAATGAGGGAGTGGGTGACACTGCTCAAAAGAAACATACTTAATACCGGACTTACGTAACTATAACCCCTCTTTACATCACCTTTACAATAAAAAAGAATGCTAGGGTCTTGAGTTCAAAGCCCAGTGTCAGCACCCCTCCACTGCCACCCCCACACAAATATTCCTTTTATTGCTTGTTTGTATATTCTTACAAGGCACTGTATACCATAGTCATCCTGACTACAATTATACAACACCAAATCATTACAAGTGGTGTGCCTAAAGAGAGCCAATGAGCCAAGAGCTGGTAGCTTACACCTGGAATCCTAGCTACTTAAGAAGCTGAGATCTGTGGATTGTACTTTGAGCCAGACTAAGCAGGAAAGCCCACAAGACTCTTATTTCCAATTAGCAGCCAAAAGCCAGAAGTGGAAATGTTTCAAGTGGTAAAGTGCTAATCTTGAGCAAAAAGCTCAGGCAGCGCCCAAGCCCTGAGTTCAAGCAAGAAAAAGAAAACAGAATCATGACTGTATTTTAGAAAGATCTCACTATTGGTAGCATAGGTAATTCAATAGAAGGGTTTCATTGCATATACAAAGAGCCTGAAGAGTTTTCCACAAATAGCTCCATTTGCACAGTCAGTAGAGAACTGTTCATCCAAATTCAAACCCTAATATGCGCACAAACCTATACAAGAAATCCAGAAGGCTGTAACTGCTGTGGCAGGTGACAAGGAGACCTTGACTAAGGCAGGGCAGGGGCTTTGGGTGGAGAAAAGGGTCCAGACCACTGTGTTCAAGGGGTAAAACAGGCAGCTCCTGGTACCTGGCTGAAGGAAGTGGTCAATTTTAAATTAACATCCAAGTGTCAAGCCTGGAAGAAATCCCCAAACTTTCCAGTGTGATTATTCTTACTTTCATTATGTTAATATAGCTTCTTTTTTTTATTTTTTTATTTTTTATTTTATTTTATTTGTGAAAATACTGTACAGAGGGGTTACAATTACATGGGCAGGATAATGCGTACATTTCTTACCAAGCATTGCAGCCTCTTCCTTTGTTTACCCTTCACAACATTTCCCAGCCTCCCCCCCCATCCCAATCCTTCTCCTTACCCCCTCCCCCCCCACCAACGTTGTAAAGTTCATTT
>NW_012267316.1:3316353-3353881 GCF_000151885.1 Dipodomys ordii
GAGTCTTGGATCCTGGGTCGTCTCTGGTCTGCAAACTGCAGGATGAAGCTGTCTGCTCCTTGTCGGTTCTTGCTGGTGTTGAGTAGAATCCGCTCGCCCGCTGCGTCTGGCTCCTTCGTCCCGGACTTTCAGTGCTCAGGTATCGCCCGGCTGCGGTCTCCACCGCGACCCTGCCGCCGCTGCCACGCGGCAGCCGCCGGCGGCTGGCTGGTGCTCAGATGTGTCTTCTTGCCTTGGCTTTCTCTCACTTGTCTAACTCTCTGTCCTGTGATGGCACACTTGGTGTGTTTCTCTGGCTTGGGACTGCTCACTGGAACTCTAAAACTGCTTTCTATGCGAGAGCTTGTTCAGATTCCAGCTTCTCCTCCGCCATCTTGTCTCCTCCTTTAATATAGCTTCTTATACCTTCCAAGACTTTATGAACAACTCCAGAACTTACATCATTGTACCTATTTGCTTTTTTTCGTGGTAGTTACTTTTGAGTTCCAATTTTCTGTTACTTTCCTATAGCCTCAGTGGTAGTCCAGGTAAAGGACCTTTCCATCATGAAAGTCTTCTCTTTGCAACACACTGGGAAACTGAGGTGGGTCACAAATCCTTCCTGCTTCTTCCTCCAGGTTTATAATTGCCACCCAAGTGTGATCAAGAATTGAGATCCCTCCCCCTTGGGATTTTCTTTTGCTTGAATCATGGAGAAATTGAGAATTTACACACACACTTGCACACACTCATGTTCTCACATGCAAAATTTTTATCTCTTCAAGCTATACCTTGATAGAATTGTTTCTAATGGTGGGGATATAGGGGATATTCTTGGTGGTTTTAATGATTTAAGAAACCTAATGTTAAAATTGTTATATTTAAATGGTTATAAGCGTTCCACTAAGAATACTAGAAATCGTTTTCATTAAATGTTAAAGGGGTTATGAATCAAAAAATAACTGTAAGTCACATGAGGTTCCTTCAAGGGAATATACTATTGATCAAAGCACCAAACATATACTACATTTTGGATATGAACAAGCAGGGCCATTAAAGCTGCTCATCGAAGCTCTGTGGGCTAGGCTCTGCTCTGGCAAAGTAACATCTACGGCTGCCATCTCTCTCCTATCCAACCATCAACCAAGGTAGCCAACCAAATATTCCTATGCTTTTGCTTTAGAGACGCCCTTGTATGTCCAACAACTTTTTCATTGTTTAATTCTGAACTCAGAAGTTCAACTGTTGCCAAGATTATACCAAGACACATCCTACAGACAGAGGACATGAACTCAGGGCTCACAAACAGCATACCCAATTACGTTAATGCAATTCTTTGTGAGTTTATATGAAATTTAGCCACATAAGAAAAATTAGAATACTAACTGCTGACTGTATTCTCAGACAGAGAGAGAGAGAGAGAGAGAGTCCACACATATCAAAGCAGGGAACCCACTGCTGGGCCCAGGTAACCTGAGACCATCACCAATGAGAACCCATTAGCACAATATTACACAGAGGAAATTTTTGCAATTTCTCCCCATCTGAATAGATTTCTTGAATTCTCTGGTCTAGTAACCTAAACCATAAACCCACTTTTTTTTCCAAATGACTTAACTGTTTCAGAGGTGGGGGCTGGAAGGAGACAAGGATCCTCCTAAGGTGTTTCATTTAACAATAAGAGTCTTGTCTACCTTTCATTCTGAATGCTTTGCTCCTTTTAATTCTCATCCTTCTGAAGATCTCTGGGCTTGATGCTCAGCTCCTAGCTCCTAGCTGGTATTGCAGATAAGTAGCCACTCTAGGGGCTCTAGATCCTCTACCCCATCTCCAAAAACCAGAAGCAGCTCTGTCTAGCTACAACCTTCAGATCAGCAGCCCTGGTGCTTTAAATCTTAGCATTTCAGAGAAGATCCAGAACACAAGGAATGTATCTGAGCCACAAGATCAAGAGGAACCTTCAGTTTTGTCCTACAACTTATGGCCCTGGAGATTGTGAGGAATGAATAGAAACAAGAATCCCCTCTGCTCCTCAGAAGCTCAGCAATTACCCAGCTTAAAGAAGTCACAGCATCAAGCTTCACTGCATGTTTAAATGGGCTTTGTGAGCTTACTGATGATTTAAGCCTCAGCCAAACAGCTGAACATAATACACACAGCACTTTCTCAACAAATGTTTTTACTCCCCTAAGAGAAGTGTTAAACACCAATGAAGTTGCCTTCAAACAAACAGGGGACAACAAAATACATACAGAAGACAAAAATAGGCAAACAAACACTTTAGCAAATCAAAAGAACATATGGGTTGAGATTATAACTTGGAACTGACATGTCAGCATGTGTGAGGTATTTCACCGTGGTTTACATAAATATGAAGCAAGCGATGTACATTCACCACGTGGCTAATGATTAGGGCTTCAAGGGTCCTCGTAAGAAAGCTATATGAGGATTGTGTTTTTCAATGATTTTCAAGAAATGTGGAAGCATGCTCACCACACAAAGGCTTGAAATCTGACTGAACTGGTTCGGCTGGAAAGGCTCTGGTGTGTCAGATGGTTTTACAGGGAGTTAAAAGCAGAAATTTTCACAGGAGCTTCTTTCTGCACCTGCAGAGCTAAATACAACCCAGACTTTATTGAACACAAAATACATACGCCCAGGTTTCTCAGATTTTACTTAGAAGAAAAAGAGAATTTTTAAAATATACGTGAGATCTAGAGGAGTTATCGGGAGGGAGGAGCTTTTCGTTTTGCTTAGACTTCAAGTAATGAAGACAGAGAAAACAGGCCTATCTTTGACTGAAGCTCTCTCCAATTAGAGGGCAGAACTAGGAAGTTGTCCTGGTTCTTCCTGGCCTCTCTCCATATAAATTCAACCCTTTCGTCCCAGAGAAGGCTAGAGTTTCCTTGTCAGGGCACAAAATCATAACAGAGTGTATCAGAATTTAATGGGAGGCCACACAGAAAAGTGAAGCATGCAGCATCCAAGATAAAGATGGATCTGAAAGTGGCAGGGGAGGATGCATGCACTACAATTTGTGTACTTATGCCTTGATCAGGTAAGGAATTCATCTTAAGATAGTCCTCCTGTGTTCAGGGGTAAAGGCAGGAGAGAAAAGGACAGCATAAGAAGGGTGAGATGTGGGAAAGATTTAATGGGCAGCCGTAAGAGGTTGAATGGAGTGAATGATAGTGGTAGCTTCTGGGCCAGGTACTTGCCAGGAAGGCCAAGGATCCAGATGTTGGAGCTCCCTCAATGGGCAGGTCAGGTCAGAAGGAAGCTTAGAATGTGATTGTGATCAAATAGGCAACACTTGATTAGGCAAGTGAGTCCAAGAAGACAGGGCCAGGCCGGTGTTCTTAAAGAAGCGGGAGATGAGACCACACGGGGCCATCAAGGAAAAGGTAAAAAGCCTCTTGGAAGGGCAAGGGACTAGGACAGAAAGAAGTGCTTATACTAAGCAAAGAGAACCATATATCAGGCACAATCATTACTTGGACATTTTAAAAGACAGAAGTCTTCCAAAAATCTCTGAACAGTAGGTGATCACTTACCATTTTCAGTTTAATAGGTAGGGTCAGAAAGATGCATCCGAGAAGAAGAGAAGACAGGAAGGCTTCCCAAGGCATGCAGAGATAATAGGTGCCTTCCCCAGGAGCCATACAGCCGAGAGGAATTAAACAAAGAGGAAAGAAAGAAACCCAGTCAACCTTTAGGGAGATTAGAAGTCCACCAAGAGATAAAATACACCTATAAACAATCAAAGAGAAAAGCTTAAAAGGCTGCCAAAGATGTTAAATACACAGATGACACACGGAAGAACACATCACAAAGGCCGCTGCACCTCTACTGTGCAGGAAAGGCCAGGTAAGAAACTTGAGTTAAAATTTATGTTAAAAAAATATATACAGGGCTTCGTACTAAAATCAGGCAGTAAAGGTAAAGACTGAGAACAGCACTAGAATAATTACAGGGTAGCCTTAAACTCACTGGATGAATTGGCATGTACTGAGCTCAGAGACCAGGTGGGAACCAAACCAGCCTTTCATAGAGACAGAGATGGCAGCCTAGGCCACAAGGCTGATTCCTGTTTGCACACTAAGGATGAAAACTGTGGGCATCAGGGAACAGCACCAGGTCTGAATTCCTAGGGGGAAGTGGGAAAAGCACTGTATAGCCTTGGGATGGAAATTGAGGAAACTGGAGCCCTGGGAGTAGGCTAAGGACAGATCTCAGAAGAGAAGTGAAGTTCAGAAGAGTAGAACTAAAAGAGATTGGGAACAAGCAGGACCAGAGAGCAAGGGTAAATGACTCCTGGGAGAGAGAGGCTGAGATGAGGCCTGGCATGCATCTGCTGTGGAATCCTTGGAGTCACTCTCACAGACAGTTTCAGACAATGGCGAGATAGAAGCCAGGACTGACGGAGATGGAAAAGAAAGGTTTGAAAAATCAAGGAAAGAAGAAAAAGGCTCTACGCTTTCCAAAAGCTGGCCTGGGCTGAGAAGATGAGTTAGAGAGGAAAATGTAGAGTCCAGGGAAGAATTTGTTATTATAGGACCTACTTAGGATTTTTTTTTTTTGTCGGTCGTGGGGCTTGAACTCTGGAGCTAAGCACTGTCCCTCAGCTTTTCAGCTCAAGGAGAGCGCTCTACCCCTTGTCCCCTTGTGCTACAGCACCACTTCCGGTTTTCTGGTGGTTTATTGGAGATAAGAGTTTTTCACGGACTTTCCTGCCCAGGCTGGCTTTGAACCACGATCCTCAGATCTCAGCCTCCTGAGTAGCTAGGATGACAGGCGTGAGCCACTGGCACCTGGCTACTTAGGAAATTTGTCGCCTAAGGGAAAGGAAAGAGAAAGGAAACAAGGAAGCCCAGCTAACTGGCAATTTGGGCATGAGGTGGGTAATGGAAGAAAAGTTCTAGTCAGGTGGGAAAGGAGAGAATCTTGAGCACAGGAAAACAACAGTGGATCAGTAACAAGATGCCCTTCCCAGGATGGTGTGGGAGAAGTCAGAGCAGGTGTGCAAAGTAATATTTTGCAGGAAAAAGCCTAAGGTCCATCGAAGATGGCACATCCATGAAGAAGTGATGGTTTCTATTAGAGGTAGGAAAGAGTCCTGTAAGATCAGATGATGCCAAGATGATGCCCACCCAACTAGAGCTCTAGATGTGCCATGCCACCAACTTGTGGTCCTCGTGTAGCAGTGCATGGCACCTGAAACAAACATAACACAGCCACACAGACCTTCCTGTGCAGCAGGTAGCAGGGTGACCAGAGAGATGAGAATCTCAGTGACTGGGTGGTTAACCTGAAGGACATAGACACCACACCGAGGCTGGCCAGGAGAAATGTGAAGCAAGTAGAGAAAGTGGAAGAACTAGAAATCTAAGAAGCAAAACAGGTTCTAGGAGAATGAGAGAGGGAAAAGTCTGGAAGATGAGCTAGTAAGATTAGAGCCCCCAGTGCGGAAAAGATTCAACTACAGCTTGTGAAATGTGGCCAGGCAGGGGATGGGCTGGATTGAAAAAGGAGAGAAATGTCCCTTGAAAGCCCTGAAGGTATCAGGGAACTGGACAGACTGTCACATGGGCAAAGGTGTCACAGGAGAGGAACATGGCTGGAGTGAGGGAAAACAGGACGGAGTGCATGGAGGTGAATAGTATAAGAACAGACACACACTTGTGCACCTGGACATACTCATGAAGCACGTAGAATGGAAATGGTGGAATAAAAGCACCTAAACCACAGATGAGGAGGAGAAGGAGGTAAGGCTAGACATGCAGCAGAAGAAAGAGTTGGTGGGGAGCTGGAGGACCAGGCCTGCCTGCCTACAGCCCTGAGGGATGGAGGCATGGACATGGGAAGTATACACAGACAGTATACATAGACAGCAGGGACACTGAGGAGGAGCAGGAGGGAACAGCAGTGTAAACTAAGGCAGCTTTGGCACAGTAGAATAATCTGGATGGAACTCACTCCTAAGAAATTCCTAGAACCAGAATCAGGGCTGCCACCAGCCATAAAAAGAGGATGCGGCCTGCACTAGGCAGAAGAATGTCACTTTCAAAGTTGTACCGGGTGTTATACCACATGTTGTGCTTAAGTAACCTTACCTGCAGACAGGGCCTTGCAGAGCAGGTGGAGCAAAAAATCCTGAGATGGGAACACTATCCTGGGTATCTGATGAGCCCAATCTCACCTCCAAAGGTCTTTATCCAAGAGAGGCACGAGAGCCCAGAGGGAACATGTGACAAGGGGCATGTGAACAGAAGTGGGAATGAGGAGGGGTAAGCAAAGAGATTCTCCCCCAAGAGCCTGCAGAGAGAGGACAGCCCCACAGAGCCCATTCAGACTTCAGACTTTCCCAATTGCATCGTAAGAAATCTGTGCTGTCTAAGTTATCACATGGATGGTGGTTTGCTATAGCAGCATTAAGAAACTAGCAAAAGAACTTAACTACATAGATTTCAAGTTAAACCTCTATTCCTAAAGCGTAAAACATCTATATAGAAGTCCAAAAAGATTTTAACTCTTCTTGTAGTGACTTCTTGTTCAAAAATACACAATGATTTCAAAAATGTAGATGCATCCCCAATTTGTTAGGATCTAAGTGTGAATTCTGCCTGTCTTTCCTACAATCTCATACCAGCCAAGGCATCAACAATACATCTGGCCTTCAGGCCAAGGGGGAGCAGTTTGGTGGTTCTTGCTGTCAGCACACAAGACAATGCAGATCTAGACTAGCTGTGCTCCTGATTCAAGACAAGCAAGGGCTGTGGCTGGTGCAAAGGCTGGGGGGCTGCTCCAGGCCAGAAACAAGGTCTCGGTTTTTCCTGCAGGAACTGAGCAGGCGCCAGCTCTTATTCCTACCAGGACATGAGGGCACATGTCTCCAGGCCAGAGTGAGCACGCTGTCTGGGCCATCTTAAAAGAAGATGTCAGGCATCTACAAGGCTCAGCGACACAAACACAGAAAGGAAGAGCCAGAGCTTGGAGCAGGCTGACAAGCCTCAGAAGAAATGCACACCTGCATCTGGGGCCAATCACACTGGAGGACTTCAGGTTTGAGCAGACATATATGGACCAGAGGTGATGAGCACCAAGGTAAAGAAAATGTTCCAGAAAACTACATGCGATAGTGAGCGAGCATGAGAGAATTAGCAGAAGGTGTAAGAGAGACACACATTTAATACCAACCCTCAGGCAAAAAGAAAAAGCAGTATTTAAAAACTTCAGACCAATTCAAGATAGTAGTCACATCTCACCAATAATCAAGCAAAAATGTTTTAAAATCTTCTCTGTCAACAGAAGGTGTTTATACACTTGTACACTCATTATCCCAGATGGTTAAATAAATTATAAAATATGAAACACTTTCTTTGGTTGTATACAAAAAAGAAACTTAAAATAGATCTGTAGATAAGCAAAGATCCTTGTGTGCAAATAAAATATGACATACTTTCCTTAAAGTAATATTACACACATTTTCTTGGTAGAATATGTATCTGACATGAATTGTGTATGTATATATGATGGAATTAGGAATATGTAGGGTAAGTGTCTTTGGTAAGTCATCTAAAACTTGAATGTCATTATGGAAGCTGTATCTTAAAAATAAAGTTCTACATTCTTGTCTTCAGAATAGTTTTCCATCTAGATATGCAAACTATTTTAAGTGTTATTTTCCACACTTCAGTGATTAAAGCTAGAGAGTTCCATCACATTGGCAGACCTGAATGGATAATACTAGCAGAACAAAATGAGCATTTGCAGTCAGGCACAAGATGTCAACAGGAACCTAAGTTCAGTTCAGTACTCCTCCTTGGAAGGCTGACAGGAACCTGCCTTTGTTACCAAACTGAAGCTGTCAAATATAAATCATGGAATGTTTTTTTCTTAAAACTTAAGTGTCAAAGGCTGGGAAGGTGGCTCAGTGGTAGAGCGCTTGCCTTGCATGCATGAGGCCCTAGGTTCGATTTCTCAGCACCACATAAGCAAAAAGAAAAAAGCCAGAAGTGGCGCTGTGGCTCAAGTAGTAGAGTGCTAGCCTTGAGCTGAAGAGCTGAGGGACAGTGCCCAGGCCCAGAGTTCAGGCCCCACGACTGGACCCCCCCCCAAAAAAAACCTTAAGTGTCAAGATGGAGTAACAGTATCTTGAGCGAGCCTAGACAGCAAGAAGATCAGGCCAAGTCAGTGGGGAGCAGCACTGCTCTCCTCACTCAGTGTCAGATGAAGTCTCCTCTCAACTTTGGGGTGCTAGCAAGCCCACCCCACGGACTTTACATCACCAACTAACATGTGCTTCATATTGCTATTGTTTTGTTTGTTTTGGTGGTGGTGGTGGTGAAGGTAGTTTGTTGATTTAACATTTTTTCCATCCTAGAATGGCTAAATATCACTGTTCACACATTTACAGTTGTGTTATTAGTCAAGGAGCATCCATGAGCATGGATGTCCTGTCCTCAGCACTCTGTGGTCTCCCAGACTCTCGACCTCCATGGGAACTCTTCACCCAGCCTTACTGGCCATGAGACCCTCTTTCCTTCATTCAGTAAATAAAAGGCTTTAGCTTCTCACTATAGATCAAAATCATAGAATGTGTTAAATCCAATGCAATTTTTTCATATAAACTTCTGAAACATTGCAAACACACCAAGAAGCATTAGAGCAGCCACACACACACACACACACACACACACACACACGCATGCACACACACACACTCATCTTGGTTAAGGCTGATCCCTATTGCTGCAAGACTTGGGGGCTGGCAGTCACAGTCAATAGCTGCATTGTACATCCTTCTAGTCAGGTATAATGTGATTTATGAGTCCAATATCTCATCTGACACACCCTACCATGCAGCTCCTTAAAACTGCCCGAGGTAGTCCTTGGGAGGACATGTATAAGTGATACTAGGTAAGGTACGTGTTTAGTATATACACATCACATCCTTTGCCTCATATGCACATGTTAGTTAGTGTTCCCAGAATCCAATGATGAAGGGAAGGGACACTCTTTACCTCAGAGATGAAAAAAAGAAAACATTGTACCGGGATGGCTGAAAGACTTGTTTACATCTGAGAGCCAGGAAGTAGCAGTAACAGGGCGGCAAACCCAGGTTCCAGTGCACACTCTGATCTCCTGTGCTGCATCGTTGCCTAGCCCGGTCTACAAGTTCGAATGGGTCAACTAGCTTTCTAGGCAAAAGTAGTCATTTTAATTAAATGTCCCAAGTATGGATTCCTTGCAAAACCCTTAAGACTTTCAGTAGCTGACCTTGGAAAACAGCTCCACAGGTGCAGCTGTGGCCTTTTGTTCTTTTAGGTACTGCTCCCAGGACCACGCTTTCTGTGTTGCTGTAGAAGGTGCTGGAAGAAAAAAAAACACAGTGATTAATGTAAAGCAATGCAGGACAGACGAGTAATAACATTTAGTGGAAAGTAAACTCAAGGCGCAACCTAATGAGTGGGTGATCAAAGCCTCTCATGAGAGACTCAGCCTGGACTGTGTGAACAGTTAGCCAAAACACATCCCCACTCCTCACTCTACTTACTGTCCCTATTTGGGGAGAGGGTGAGGAACAGAACTCACCCTCCTCATAAGGGTGCAGGTGAGCAGTTACAGCATGCCCTCAAGGATGGCAGGCAAAAGGATTTGCTTAATTTTAAGGTAACTAGCCTGAAAACTTCCATGCTTCTTTTTGGTGTGAATGTCAGTGGGTACAACCTGTCAGAGGCAAGATGGCAGTATTTGTCAAAAAGCCTCAGAATTTTCCCACAGTTGGAATCAGAAATTCTCCCTCCAGGATTTGTCTTAATGAAATCACAGCTGACCTGCCACAGGACAAAATGCAGGGTTTTCTGCTATAAGTCTGCCTAATAATGAAACATTGCAAACAAATTAGAGGTCTACCAAGGGGAATTAATTAAATGTCATTTTAATAATAGGCAAGAAGATTACACTGTGGAAGGTTGCTGAATGGCTAAGAAACGTTATGTTAATGATATACTGTTAAATGGGAGGAAACGGTTAAGGAAACAAAATGGTCCTTTTTGGTAAATATTCAATGGATTAAAATGAGACTAAAATTTGTCAGTTGAAATCTTCGAAAAAGTATTTTTTTCAAAAAATCATATTATCCTTTTGCATGAAATTGCAGAGCTTCTGCATGGCAAAGGACATAGCTAGCAAGATCAATAGAAAGCCCACGGATTGGGAGAAGATCTTCACTAGCCATATAACAGACAAGGGTCTCATATCTAAAATATACCTTGAACTCAAAAAATTAAATCCCCCAACAACATATCCTCAAAGAAACAACTGCCCAATAAATAAGTGGGCTAAAGACTTAAAGAGAAACTTCTCTGAAGAGGAAAGAAGGATGGCCAATAGACACATGAAGAAATGTTCAAACCTCAATAGCCATAAAAGAAATGCAAATCAAAACAACACTGAGATACCACCTCACTCCAGTTAGAATGGCTATAATCAAGAACTAATAACAACAGATGCTGGAGGGGATGTGGACAGAAGGCAACCTTACTGCATTGTTGGTGAGAGTATAAACTTGTTCAACCACTTTGGAAAGTAGTATGGAGGTTCCTCAAAAGACTCCACATAGAGCTCCCCTATGACCCAGCAATCCCACTTTTGGGCATTTACCCAAATGTTCACAAACAAGACCACACTAAAGCTACCAGCACAACTATGTTTATTACAGCATTATTTACCATAGCTAAGATATGGAACCAACCCAGATGCCCCTCAGTAGATGAATGGATCAAGAAAATGTGCTATATATACACAGTGGAATTCTATGCCTCCATCAGAAAGAATGACATTGCCCCATTTGTTAGGAAATGGAAAGACTTGGAAAAAATTATATTAAGTGAAGTAAGCCAAGCCCAAAGAAACATAGGTCCCATGATTTCCCTTATTTACAATAACCAGTGTATGTCTGAGTCAAGCAGAAACGGTCAGATAAGTTGATGTTAGGGGAATGAACCCCAAGATAAGTATTCAAATGTTTTTTGTTTTTGTTTTTCCTTTCATGCAATTGTTTCTATTATATTTATAAGATGATTTCTATGCTGCTTTGTATGTCCCTCCCCCACAAATAATAATAATAATAATAAAGCCACAGAAGATGGACTATCATAGACATGTAAGAAATTTATCTTTCTATACACATATTTTCCTTAGCAGGTATTGGGCTTGAACTCTGGGCCTGGGTGCCGTCCCTCAGCTCTTTAGCTCAAGGCTAATGCGCTACTACTTGAGCCACAGCGCCACTTCTGGATTTCTGGTGGTTTATTGGAGACAAAAGTCTCACGGACTTTCCTGTGCAGGCTGGCTTAGAACTGTGATCCTTAGATCTCAGCCTTCTGAGTAGTTAGGCATGAGCCACGGGTGCCCAGCTGTCACTTTCTGAATTTAATAAAAACAAGTATATATAAATTACTATATACTTCAAACACTCATCTATTTATATATTTATATATTTATAAAACACTTCCACTGTGGTAAATGTGTGCCAAACACAAAGGCAAATGTGTTTATACAGAAAATTCACCAGAGAAGGAGAAACAAAGGAGGAGGCTACAAGGCTTGATAAGAAATGTACTCATTATCTTGCCCATGTAATTGTAACCCCTCTGTACAGTATTTTCACAATAAAAAAATAAATAAAAATTAAAAAAAAGAAAATTCACCAAAGCCTGTAATCCTAGCTTCTCAAGAGGCTAGCATCCAGAGGATTGCTGTTCAAAGCCAGTGAGGAAAATATGAGAGAAAATTACAGAAGTCTCTGTCTTTAAAATATGCAGCAAAAAGCTGGCTTGGAAGCATGGCTCAAGTAGCAAAGCACCAGATAAACAAGTGACCAAACAAGCTGAGTAAGAACAAAAGGCCCTGAGTATAATGAAAGAAGAGTAATAGGAATGAGGGAATGGGAGGGGAGGAGAGGGAAGGGAAGGGAAGGGAAGGGAAGGGAAGAAAGAAAAGAGGAAGGATTAGAAATAAAATATTAACAGTATTGGGATAGTGGAATCTGGGCTAGGTGATAGGATGAATGTAAATAATTCTTTGTATGCTACTTTTTATACTTTAAAAACTCATATTTTTCTTTTATCCCGTACACAGCATCCTTGGAAAGTCTGAGAAGTAACTAACATTTATCTTGCTTGCAATGTTCCAGGAGCAGGTACAGATGGTCAGAGGTCAGACCTGTATCAGCACTGGTGGTGACCAGTGGCCAAACACGTGAGCCTCTCAGGCCGTAAACTAACCTGATGGGGCTACAAACACAATACGACAAGTTGTGCAGGGGGATTTATATAGACATCTGTTCACTTACAAGGTGTTTTCTTACCTTTCTTTTAATGAAAAATCACTGTCTACTAGAATAAATGTAGAACCCTTCCTCTGGTCTAGTAGATGAAAAGTATTCGTCATTAACAAAGAATCTAAGTTTGGATAATAAAAGAAAAATGCTATCAATTTATAGCTTCAACACAGAAAAAAAGCACAAGAGTTCAACTTTACCATCTGTCATAATATTAACCAGTTACTTCCCAAAATACAGTACCAAAGTAATAGAATTCTGAAGTCATCAAGACTAACAGAATTATCATCAATGACTATGAAATGATGATTCATGTCTATAATCCTAGCAACTCAAGAGGCTGAGATGTGAAGGATTGAGGTTGAAAGCAAGGCCAGAAGAAAAGTCTAAGAGACTGGTATCTCCAATTAGCCAGCAAAATGTTTGGCTGGTGGTGTGGCTCAAGTGATAGAATGTTAACCATGAGCAATAAAGATGAATGAGTGTAAGGCCTTGTGTGAATTCACGCCTTGTTACTGAGAAAAAGGAGAAAAAAGTGGAGGTGGAGGAAGATGAGAAGGGGAGGCAGAGAGGAAGGATGAATAGGAGGAGAAAGAGGATGAAGAACAAGGAAGAGGAGGTAGAGGAAGGGGCTAAGAAGAAAGAGGAGGATGAGGAAGAGAAAAAGGAGGAGGAAGATTAGGAGGGAAAGGGAAGGAAGAAGGAAGGAAGGAAGGAAGGAAGGGAGGGAGGGAGGGAGGTAGAGAGGAAGGGAGAGAGGGCAGGCAGGAAGACAGGCAGGAAGACAGGCCATAGATATATTTTCTTGCTATGTTTGGAAATGTTGTGGCATCCTGACCTGGTGGAGATCTCTACCAAGAAGCTTCTGGTGTGTGGCCATTTCTGCATCTCACCACATGACATTTATTTTGCCAAAGAGAGGAAGCAAACACTCCGGTCAGATTAGTTAACTTCCCTGTTTTCACACAAGGATTTTGCTGCAGTACAATTATGTGCTTTTACAAGAAAACATTGTGGCAGCATCAACTCAAAGGCAAATATAGATCGCTCATTTTCTCCAGCAGCTGTGTTCTCTAAAAGATTGTGTGTAATTTCTCACTTTAATCAGATTTCCGATTGTCATATATTGTCATTTCACCAGAAGTAAATCATATCTCTAAGAACTCTTTTATGATTACATAAGTACGCAGAAAGCCTTTAAAATTTATCATAAAAAGAGTACATAATATCAGACAATAAAAACTTCCCATGAATTACCAACTTTACTAAAGGCATAGAATTATTGCCCAGTATGAGGCCTGGACAGGTTCTTCCTAACAGAATCCCAAAGGCCTTGTGTCTCCATAGTTTCTCCCTGCAGTGCTTTCTCCTTCCCTTGGAAAATACATTGGTTGCAATTAGTTCACTTTTTTTGTCTTGATATAGGGGACCTTGTTATGTTTTCCAGGCTGGCCTGGACCTACAATCCCTTAGTATCCCCAGGGCTGGGCAGCAGGAAGATGAGCCACTATGCTTGCTTTCCTTTTCTTATTTTGAATGAGAACATAACCCTCTATAAAGAAGGGGGTGTGATTGACTGTGTTCTTCCCTATATCCCTGGAGCTGAAAACTTCCCTAGCTACAAATACTTGTTTAAGGAGTTAAAGGGAAAGAAAGGAAGCAGAGTAGCACTTTGGGTCTTAAAATGAATTCTAGGATATCTGTTTGCATCAATTCATGTTTCAGGTTCCTGGAGAGAAGGAACCAATTAAGTAGGGTTTGGCCACTCATATTTTATACAGTTCTGAAACATGCTATAGATGTGGCATTCATCCTGTAGAGTATACAGGTAACTATGTTAACTAAAATTTCATTTCTTTCTACTATACTTACTGGCTTTAGAAAAATGTTCCAATTTTTCTTCTTCTGTGACATATCATGTAGTAGAGAAAATATGTAGTGATTTTATATTATCACTCATTTAGTATCTGGCTATTATATGCTTGATGCTAAATGTGGTGATTGGAGTATGTATGCGTGTATGTGTGTGTGAATGTGTATACACGTGTGTACATATAACCATATATGTGGGTATATTTCTATATTTTTGACACTGTTGCCCATGATGGGCTTGATCTGAACTCCAGTGATCTTACAGACTTAATTTTCCAAGTTTCTGGGACTACAGGTGTATACTCCTATGCCCAGCTTCCATTTACTTTCACCACATTGAATATTAAATTAATAATGCAATTTGTCCTTCTACAGAACTGAAGCTCACAGAGCCAGAAATCTGGATTTAAACAAAACTCCTGGCCCCGGCACATCCACCATACAACCCTGGCTCACATTAGCACAGAGTCAAAACGTAGCAGAAGCACGTATTAAATCAGTCACTCTTAAGATTAAAGAACCATAAAATTAAGTCTGCAGGGAAATCAATGAATTCACCCTTTGCAAATATGGTTAAACGTTTGCAAGTCATGTTGGTAATACATATTTATAGCCCAAAATAAGGTGCTACTATTTGTTGCGTCTATTTATTCTAACTTTAATATTTTCCTCTAGAAAATGCAAAAGATCTAAATACAGCCTTTACAATGCTGTCAAGTTGGAAAAAGAATTCTAGGTATTCAAAACCAGAAATTGTATAAATTATTACTATCAAGGTCACATAATAATGACGTCGTAAATACTGAGCAAACACGGTAGAGCATGCTTACATACTAATAGAAGTCCTAGGAAAATGATCAAATGAAGCTAGGGTATCGGGTATTGTCAAGCCCTGTGAGGCATGGCTGAGGGATGGGTGGTGAATTATTTTCAAACCTTAAAATTCTCTTTAGCATGCCCCCAAGTTTACTTATAAAGATATTCTATTAGGAGCCCCAATACTTGGCATCTTCCAAACAGAACACGGGGCCTCTCCTCCCTAACACTCAACCACCCTCCTGCTCACTCAACCTGAGCAGGCACAGATTGAGAAATCAGGGAGAGGATGCTTTCACCCGAGCAGTAAGCAACCCTGTTCTAAGAAGCCACACAGCATTTATTAGTAACTTTCTGCACTAAAATTAAAAATGGCCGGGGGTGAAGAATGAATGAATGATCACTCTCAACAACAGAATTGCGCAGATCTTAGTGCTCCTATCTCGGAGCAGTCTCTCCAGAACTCCGTGAGTCCCAAGCACACAGTCACACGGTATTTTCAGTCTGTTTCTGAACTGATGTTGGATAAAGGAAGGCTCCATCAGAGGATGCAGTGTTGTCACCAACCACTAGCCAATTTCACAGCAGTCTACAAACAAGATTGCACTCTGTGGGTACCCTGGAAGGGACACATTGTTGACTATGCATCGCATCACTGCTGGGTAACCTCTCCCAACTAGCAGCCAATGGATTCTAGCAGCACTTCACAATTCCCATTTTAATAACTATGTCCTGTTGCTGTAGCAAGGATTTCTCCATGCTCCAACTACTGCATATTTCATTTGCACATTTGGGTTGCTTTTCATTTCAGACCAAGTGAATTGAAAACTCATTTCCAGCTCACCTCCCCAGGCAAAGCAGGTAGAGTATGCCCTGGAATGCACCAGAACCTGACTCTTCCCCATACGGTATTTACTCTAGAAGATAGAGAGGTGTGTGCTGGCAAATTGACATCACCACTCCCTGACATATGGCAGGATGCCATGGGGTGAGGAATACACAGACTCAGTGTTAATTTACACTAGTTAAGAAATCCAAACAGCATGCCGGAGAACAAACAGAAGAAGGATTCATTGTGAACAGAACAGGACACCATTCCTCCTTGGGGCTAGTGGGAATAGAGAAGACAATTGAGGCGAAATGGCAAAGAGTACAAAGCAAAAGAAGCTGAAAGGTAAAGAGCGGCCTCTGTAAACCATGTCTGAGCACAGAGTCACAGACAGCATGGGTTGGGCTGCTGGATGGGAAGGGGCAATAGGGTCGTGGAAGTCAACCTAAGGAGTCGTTTAGAAAGCCATTATGGACTTGGGAACTGTGAAGGAGACGACCAGAACCTACATTAAGAAATATAGTGCCTGGCCAGTTCAGCTCGCCAAGGGCCAGTGGAGTGATCCTTGGGGACAGGTAGGAAGGACTCTGGGAGAAAACACAGCAGTCCATCCAACAACAACAGCTTTGTGGACAGGATAGAGATCCTAACACTCAAGTTTAGACATCCAGGAGCCAACACAAAATCGGGGGGGGGGGCGCAGAATTAAAAATGAGTATTTGAGTAGGCATTTCATTTTAGGTATGTAGAATCATCTATACTAAATATATACCAGCAAAAGGCAATTTTGAATTTTCCATGAGCACTAAATAATGCATAAAATAATGACAAAGATGAACCAGGCCAGAGAGCCAATGACCCTGCTAAAAGAGAATGGGGAGCAGAAAAGACACAAGGAAAGCATAGGCTCCAGGAGAAGGAGGCCTGGAAGTCAGAGGCAGAGGGTTCCCAAAAGACAGGGAGAACCAGACATTGAATGTTCCAGAACAGAGACTGGAGAAGCTGCTGTTAGTCTTAAAACCCTGGTGTCTCTGTGACCAGAGAAGAAGGTTCCATGAAGAAACAGGACCGAAAGTCAGACTGAAGCCAGCCAATAGTAAAGAGGACGTGTCAGACAAGCATCAGAGTGAGCCAATTCTGAGAGGTTTGCAAACAGAGAAAGAGTAAGGTGATAGGAGCTCAAATGAGTAAAGAATGGAGTCAAAGAAAAAATAAATTTTTCTTTCCTTGTCTTAAAAACAAGAAGAAAACACAAAGATAAAAGCATTTTAGTTTATCTGCTGACAGAAATAAACCAAGAAGGAAAAATGAGGCTTTTAGCCAAATGGAGCTCTACCTCAGCGAGTAGGCAGGCGAGTGTGCTGGCGTGGGGAAGAACACAGGCAAGGAAAGATGTCTTCAAAGGCTCATGGGTTACAATCTTTGTCCCCAGCCTGCCACAGTGCTGTTGAGATGGGGTAGAATGTTGATTAGCTAGCACCTACTATGAAGAAATTAGGTTACTGGAGATGTTTCTCTCTCATTTCTTCTTGGACACCCTGAGGTGAGCTGTCTCCTTCCCAGTGGCTTGGCTGCCATAATGATCCACCTCACCACATGCCCAAAGTAACAGAGCCAAATGGCCATGGACTGAACTCTCTCAAACCATGAATCAGTCATCTTTCCACCACTTAAGCTGATTGGCTCAGTTATTTTGTCACAGTTAACAGAAAGCTAACACAAATAAAAGGGTGGTGGACAAAGATGAAACATGGGAGTCTTAGATGCCAAGGAAGAAGATGGGAGAAACTACACCATTGATCTCCTTCAAGATGCAGAAGAAAAGCCATGAGGTTGCCTTCCTTCTAGAGCACTGGCCAAAGGAGACTTGTGGCTTTGAAGCAGGGTTGAATCAGAGGGCAAAGCAGTCTTAAGCCTCCCTCACTGAACAGGTGATTGCTGGAAGCTGACTACACTGGGAATCTCTGTAGCAGCTCTTGGCAGTGGTGAAATGGAAGCAGATGGTGAGGTTTGTATGCAGCTGGGAGCGGGTGAGAAGAGGACCAAGTGAATGGGAGACACTAAGCCAGGGGAATAGCAAAGAGAAGGATTCAGGGGTCCCTACTGGCGGAAGGCAAATGAAATTAGAAAACAAAGCTGACAAAAATCAAAACAGAATTAAAAAGCTGTGGAATGGTTGCTGCTTTTTTCCTTTGTTAAAGATTCCACAGAGTTGAAGGGGACATACTTGGAGTGAATAAGAGTATAATTAAGAAGAGGTTTCAATATTGAAGATGTAGAGATTCAGCAGATGTGTGGCTAAGTGCTGAGTTCAGTGTTGACTGGTTAGCAGAGAGGAGAGGTTGTAAACAAGGTACGTGACTCTACAATATGCTTTACAAAGCCCTTGGAAACTTGAAAATGTGGGGCTATATCCTAGAATTAACAATTCAGAAGTTCTGTGAGTAAGCCTGCAATCTGTTTTAATAATTGCTCCAAGTGATTCTGCAGCATGCTAAGATTTAAGGATGACTTCCAATATAACAGAAAGAGTCCAATGAAGAGGAGAAATAACTAATCCTGATGGAGATGATCAAAGAATTTTCACAAATGATAGGACTTGTGCAAAACAATAAGGTTCTCAAAGCGTGGAACCCAGACAAGTTCTATCAGTATTACCTGGTAAATGGTCATGAATGCAAATTTGGGGCATCAATGAACATTTGGGAGCTTACTAGTTCAAAGCTCTTGGTATGAGGCTCAGCAATGTGTTTTTACAAGGCCTCCAGGTGGCTTTGCTACAGCTAATGCTTGAAAACCACAGCCCCAGAGAGGGGTCATCTTTCAGGTTAGTCTGTATGTATGTATGTACGTTTGTACATATGTATGTATTATTTGGTGGTTACTGGTGTTTGTTTATACTTCCCAAGCCCCACTTCCAACCTTTTTCTGTGCCACTTATTTATTTATTTATGTATTCTGTCTGTCATGAGGCTCAAACTCTGGGCCTGGGCACTATCCCTCAGCTCTTCAGCTCAAGGTGAGTGTTCTACCACTTGAGCCACAGCACCACTTCGGGTTTTCTGAGTGGTTTATTGGAGATAACAGTCTCACTGACTTTCCTTCCCAGGCTGTCTTTGAACCATAGTCCTCAGATCTCAGCCTCCTGAGTAGCTAGGATTTCAGGCGTGGGCTATACCCAGCTTTGCCAGTTACTCTGAAACAGTGTTTTGGTCCTTGCACAGACAAGTGTCTGAGTCATGATCTACCTCTTTTTTTTTCAAGTTTATGTGTTTATTTTTTTAATTTAATTTTATTGTAAAGGAGATGTACAGGGGGGTTATAGTTACATAAGTAAGGTAGTGAATACATTTCTTGTCAAACATTGTTACCCCTCCCTCATCTTCCTCCTACTTTCCTTCCCACCATGCCCCTTCTCCCCTCTCCCCACCAAGTTATAAAGTTCATTTCCAACCCTATGTCTTGTGAGTATCAATGTTGCACTGGTTTATCCTTTGTCCTTTGTCTCACCATTTTGTTATTCCCTTTTGCTTCCCCAGATAAACATATATACAAGACACAGGGTACTAAAATAAAAAACAGGGACAACAGGGGATAAACCAAGGAGGAAAATGAAAGAAAAAATAAATAACTTCACATAGTACATTTGAAACAAAAAACTTATTTACCTATCTTGGAGTTCACTTCAATTAGCATCATTTTATATGGTCATATGTACATAACTATTGGGCTATTGTGATGCTCTGCTAAGACTATCCTAAACATAAACTAATTAATAAAAATGAGGGAAACCATGGAGCCTATGTTTCTTTGGGTCTGGCTTACCACCTCTTTTAGGCTTCTAGCTGTAGGTAAGATAATTGGCAGCTACCACTGGGCCACCTCTTGGTTGAAAAAGGAGTTTGAAAAACTTTTTTCCCCCTTTAATCTAGTAGCTTCTCTTTTTTTCAATACTTTTTATTGTTATTATAGAGATGATGTTTAGAGGGGTTACAGTTACATAAGTTAGATAAAGAATACATTTCTTTTTAAACAATGTCATCACTTTCATTGTTCTCTCTCTCAGTTCTCCCCCTCCCCACCTACAAGCTATACAGTTCATTTTTGATACAGTATCTAATGAGTACCCCTGCTCCATTTGTTCACCTTTTGTCCCACCATTTCTGTACCTCCCACTTACTCTCCCAAAGACAGATAAGCCAACAAACAAGACAAAAGGAAAAGAAAACAAAGACAGCAACAAAGAAAAATTCCTATTGCTTCCATTTCCTGAAGTTCATTTTAATAAATACTTCATATTATCAGATGCACATAAGTATTGTACCTTTATATTCCTCTCCTAAGAATATCCTCCTTTGGAGTTGGTTAGTAGTGATCTTGAAGAGATCACTTGGCAGCCCAATTCCCCCAAGAGGAAGAAGCAACCTCAGGAAGAGGCAAATGAACTTGAAGAGGCAACCAGCCTCCTTGTCCCTGAGAAAAAGAGAAAATTCTCCTCCAAGGAGGAACCAGTCAGCAGCAGTAGGCCTGAAGAGGCTGCTAGCAGCAAAAATAGTGCCAAGACAAAGAAAAAGCTCAAAAAAGCATCCCAGGATTAGAATGGACATTTCCTGGGGGGGGGAGGGCATACCCAAGGTGACCTTTCTCACTCCATGTCCTAAACCTCAATAAAGACAAATTAATAACAACAACAAAAAAAAAGAATATCCTCCTTTGGTCTCATGTGTGTGAATGCTAGAGACCTGTATAATTTATCATGCACCAGTGTATTTTTTTAACCATCCAGTGTGTTTACTTCAACCCTCTCAACTTCTGCCTCTTAAATAACTAGGATTACAGATGGGAGCCACCAATACAGGGCATCAAAAGCTTTTTCAATGCAAGAGTTCATCGCATGGTATTGTCTTTTTAATTTGTTAATGCATGAATTACAGTAGACTTTTGGTATCTGCTGTATATATTTCCTAGAAGACCACACTGAGGAAAAACTATGAATGCATAGCATTCAGTATGTACTGAGGGTACTTGATTCACTGTTCAAAGCCAATCTGAGCAGGAAAGGCCACAAGACCCTTGTTGTTGTTAATGGGAAATCAACTTTTATTTTATTTTTAAATAAGTTTTTTATTGTGAAAATACTGTACAGAGGGGTTACAGTTACATGAGCAAGGTAATGAGTACATTTTTTTATCAGCATTATCACCTCCTCCTTTGTTTTTCCCTACCATCCCTTCCCTCCCATCTCCACAACTACACTCCCCACCTCCCTCCATCCCTGCCTAAATGGTAAAGTTCATTTTTTGACATAGCATCTTATTTTTGCGATGGGTAAACCTGTATCCCTATTTCAACAAGTTGTTTTTTCCCTTCCCCTTCCCAAATTATACCAACATCAAATACAATGAAAACAGGGGTTATATCATGGGGGAGGGAGGAATATTAGACCCTTGTCTCCAATTAACAACCAGAAAAAGCCAATAGTGGCACGGTGGCTCAAGCAACAGAGTGCCAGACTTGAGAAAAAAGAGGCCCAGAAACAGTGCTCAAGCCCAGAGTTCAAGCCCCTAGACTGGCAAAAAAAAAAACCAAAAGTATGAGTTAGTCAAAGTTCCTGTATTTTGCAACCATTGCAATATTAGACCCTGTTTGATTGCTGAACCTTATATAATAAATCTTTGGTATTGAATTATATTTGCCAATATTTGTTTAGAATTTCATGTATATTCATACCTAGTATGAATTTACAGTTTAGAATTCAGGGAAGGTTTTTTCTTTTGTACTATCTGACTTGGGTTTCATTGCTATTTCCTATAAATACTTCCACCTATTTCTAGGACCCACAAGACTTCCCAAACCATTATTTTTTCTTCAAGATAAACGGTTCAGCAGACTTCAGTTGGACCTCACCTCCAGTTCCATCCTCTTGTCTACTCAAATGGTTAACATTCTCTTGGATGTAATTTGATCTTTTACCTTTTCAGAAAATAATCCACTCCTCTGGGCTTTCAAATGGGTTTCTATAGGGGTATTGCATTATTCTCCCTTGCAATTATTGTTTCAAAAACTATTTCCACAGATCTATTTTCCCCTTCTCATTTAATTAAGCATAAAATAAAATTGGGAACTTGTGAGTAAATGGAGCCAGCACTATAAGTGACCAGGAACATGGAGAAGGGAACACTTGAGTCACAAAGGGGTGAGTTGATATGGCTGAAAGATCACCTTCAACCTTCAGGTTCTCAGAGAAAGACATGAATCTGAAGTGAGGTAGAAATACTCAGCATAGCATCAGAATGATAACATAGTCACCAGAGGAAAAGTACAAAATGATGAGCATCCTAACTCTGAAATAGAAGGGACAGAATTAAGATTCCATGAAACAGAAAGCACTGACATACAATATCCTGGAGGAAGTGATGCATCAGAGCACAGAAAAGCCACATGTGAGAAAGGGAAGAGGGAAAGGAAGAGGAGAAGGAAGAGGAAAAAAAGGAGAAATCACCATTTGCCCAATATAGAGGTCCAATTAGATGGATGAATGTGGAATTCAGGGGTGAAAACAAGAAGAAATCACAAGGTAAATCATAGGTCAGTTTAAGAATAAGAGGAAGCCAGGCACCGGTGGCTCACACCTGTAAACCTAGTTACTCAGAAGTTGAGATCTAAGGATTGCCATTTGGAACCAACCCAGCCAGAAAAGTCCCTATGAGACTCATCTCCATTTACCTACTCAAAAACTGGAAGTGGCACTGTGGCTCAAAGTGTAGAGCACTAGTCTTGAGCACAAAGAGTCTCAGATACAGCACCCAGGCCCACAACTGATAAAAAGAAAGAAAAAGAATGAGATCAACACTTACTAGGATTCCTGAGTGGGCTTGGTTCTCTCTGGAGCAGAATAAAGAACTGAGGTATCTCAACGTTCTTACTGAAATATTTAAGAGATGGTGAAGTTGCCAATAAAAACTACATTGTTGTGCAGGATTCCTATATGAAAGAATTCCCTCCTTGACATGTAGTAGATGTGTGGGAGACAGATCTATAAAAATAATTCTCATCACTGAAACTCCATAAAAAAGACTCCATATAATTAGGAAGTTGATATTAAAATACTCTCCTCTGAATACCACCCTGTAAGTCATCAAATTAACAACCATCTATATGAGATGGTAATATTCTTTTCATAAAATGATTAACTACATATTTCCCTTGACCTTTTCCTTCTGTGTATCCTAGAGACATCTAATGGAACCTACTAAATACAATATAGGTCCAGTTGTTGTTGCTACTTTCATTAATTAATTCTGCCAGTCAGAATTTAGACTTTCCACTATTTGAGATATCACCTGGTGGGCTTCAATTAATGGAAATGCTTAAATATTATTCAAGATCATTTTCTTCCTGACAGTGTAAATGTTCAAATGCTTTCCAGAATCATATCTCAGCCTCACAGCTTGCTAACCTTTTAAAACACTGTTCATTCTCTGTGAATGTAAACTTAAAAATCTATGAAAGAATGTTGGATTTCAGTCCACTAGCATACCACTTGGAGCAAAGAAAAGTATTTTTATTAGGCAACACGTAAGTTATCAGTATTTAAAGAGCATTTTAATGCAAAAACATTTAAAGGTTTCATAGCAAAATACATTCAGGGAGAAGTTCTATGGTCCACCCTGGTATTTTTCCCCTCTGAGGTATTTATTATCCTCCCCTTAGACTTGACTTGAATTGTAATGTGTGTTAAGAAATGAAAAAATGCAATAGCTGTTAGACTTAATTATTATAAACGCTGTGCTATGTGCTAAAGCAGCTAATGATGTCACTACTTCCTGAAGAACAGGTACAAAATAATTGCCATTTCATACAAGTGAGCCCAAAGGGACTTTACAGCTGAGAACTAGTGGTAAGTAGGAAAAGTGTCCCAAAGATGTCCCTGAAAACGATATAAAGTTACTTCATATGCAAAAGGAAACTTGTAGATGTACTAGATCCTTAAAATGGCAAAATTGGGCCCAGGGGGGCCCAATGTAATCACAGGGGTCCTTAGGTGGGGAACTTTCACAGCTGTGGTTATGAAGAAGCATGGCTGTGACACAACAGTCACAGACATGGAAACTTACAGGCTTTGAAGACAGTGGGAGGGCCATGAGCCAAGGACAGCCAATGGCTTCTAGAGGCTAGAAAAGGGAAGGAATCAGAAGTTCCACTCATGTCTTCAAAAAGAATGTAGGCCTGCCTACATCTTGATTTCAACTCCACAAGACCCTAGTCAGCTTTCCAGGCTACAGAGCCCTAATAGAAATTTCTTCTATTTGAACCACTAATTCTGTGATTATAACATCGGTAGGAAACTAACAAAACTGTAGAGCATTGATAACAAGTGCCGATGTTTCATAAACTGTTCAGTGATCACCAAGAAGTTCCTAAATGACCAAGTAATCTTATTTAAATTTTCTGAAAAATGAGAAGGAATTCATAAATACTAAATTAGTTTAGGACAACAGTTATCTGATATATTATTTGGTTAGAACAGAAGGGAATCAGACAGGAGCAATAGCTCACATCTGTAATCTTAGCTGCTGGTGAGTCGGAGAATGGGAGGGTTTGTGAAACTCTATCTCCATCTCTAAAAAGCTAGGCATATGACAGGCACTGCTGGCCCACATCTGTAATTCTAGCTACTTAAAAGGCTGAGCTCTGAGGACAGCAGTTCAAAGCCAGCCAGCCAGGAGGAAAGTCTTATCTCCAATTAACCAGCAAAATGCTGGGAAAAGAGATATAGCTCAAGTGGCAGAGTGCCAGCCTTGGGTGAAAAAGCCAACCAAGAATACGAGGCTCCAAGATCAAGCTCTAGAACTAGGAGTGAGGAAAACATTTAAGCATGGGCTTGACATGGTAGCTCATGCTTGTCATCCTACAGGGGAATGATTTCTGCTACTCTGGAGGTGGAGATCAGGAAGAATATGGTCGAAGACCAATCCAAGCAAAATGATCACAAGACTTCACCTCAACCAATAAAAGCTGGTCATGGTGGTACACCCCTGTCCTCCCAAGTACACAGGCAGTGTAAAAAGAAGGATGAAAGTTCAAGCCAGCCAGGGAGTAAATGTAAGACCCTATCCAAAAAGTAACTAAGACAAAAAGGACTAGGGACATAGCTCAAATGGCAGAGTGCTTATCTAGCAAATACAAGTCCCTGAGTTCATACCTCAATACCACTCCCACATACACAAATACAGTATAAGAGTATGCACCCAAAGCTAATATTTTTCTATCTCATTGAGATATGCTCAGAGAGTAATTTATAACAGACGTGGAGACACAGTACCAAAGACTTGTTTACTCTCTTATCATTTTTGTACACAAAGCTATGGTGTTTACTCTCCCAAATAGAGGCACAGGATTTATGGGCTGAAGTATATATCAGCTAATCACTAAAGATGAAAAAGGTTATTTGCTCCAAAGTTGTGATATAAACGTCTTATTTTTAGGCAAATTACTCTGATATGCCATAAATATGTACTAATCTGATTAGTACATAAATATGTACTAATCCGGCTTCAATACCAAGCATTCTGTCCATGTTTACAAAACCCACCAGTAAAGTAGAGCTTCCATGTTAAATTAAATCTGAATTCAAATTTGCTATTATAAAAAGTTCTTACCACAACTTGCCGGAAAAAAAAATTTCTTATAATATTCTATGTACTGTGAAGACAACTAAAGATAATTGAAAATAGAAAGAAAATGACAAATTATATGGAGAATAAGGAAATTAAAGTAGCAGTGTTATCAAGTTTGAAAACATAGCCTTATATCATTTGATGCTTATTTGAAGGGAAAACGTTTCATAGTTGAAAATCCCTTTCATACAGAGAGACTCACTGTGGGTACCAACTGCATGAAGAGTACCTTCCCACATCCTAGAGTATGTCCAGAACATCCAGCTTTCTATACCTAAGGACCAATTCTCACAATCTTCCAGTGCCCTTCTTTCTAGGCTATAAAGGCTCTCTCTGATACACATTGTACCTTTCTTCTTCTTCTATAAGGTATCTGTTCTCATCCTCTTCTGTTCAACACACTCCCAGGACTCACAATTTCAAGAGCTATCTACACATCTAGAAACCCCCAAATTTGCACCTGAGAACCATTTTACTGGCTTCTGATCCAGATCCATTAAATGTCCCATAGGTCCTCAGTCTCCACATGAATACAACCTGTTGTTGGCCTTCTGTTCTGAACCCTAGTTTCTAAGTAATTGTTCCTCATGAGATGCAGCCCCTAAAATTCTGGAATCTGCCTCCCCCTCTCATTCATGGCATGCACTGGAAAGCAGAGCAAGCCTACCTCATAAACCCGAGGAAATGGCTTATGTCTCAGCTTCTCTTTATCCATATCCTCCCCCAGACAGCAGTTATATCCACACAAGGTAGATGTGGCTCTGCTGCACGGGGCTTCCAAGTCTTTATCAACTGTGGGACCAAGTCCAGACAGCTGCACACAGCCCATAGGGGCTCATCACCAGGACCCATATAAGTGTTACCAACTTCTTTCTCTAGTCACTAATTCAGGAAATCATTATAGCAGACCTAATATGTGCTAGACTGTATGGAAAGAAAAGTGATTTTAAAAAAAGGATAATGGCAGTGCTCTCACAAGCTTTAAAATCTAGTAGAAAGCGTCAAATAATTCACAATATGACTGAGAACCATATCAAGGGCTTTCAATGGACAAAAGGCCCCCAAGTGCCAAGACTTTAAGATCAAAGAAAACCCCTAAAGTGGCTCTGATGTCAAAACCTGCTGTGACATGAGTCCTATAGTCAAGCAAAACAAAACAAAACAAAAGATGGGAAGGGAGAAGGAGAGACAGACAGACAGGCAGACAGACAGACAGAGAGATGAGAGATACAGAAAGAGACAGAGAGAGGGATAGAGAGGGAGAGGGGGGCATTCTACACAGAAAGGAGGGCAGGGACCAGGGTGTTGTGTCAGGGCCTCAAACAAGTCCAGCATCATTAGAGTTAGAGAATGAGTAAACACACAGGAGACAGAGAAGGACCAGAATCCAAGGACTTAACAGCCTTCCTAAAGATTGTGTTCATCTTCTATCCTACAGGCAATGGGAAGCATGAGAAAGGTTTTAAGCAAAGGAATGGTAGGGATGCTAGCAGAACCAGGTTTGTGTTCTGGCTACATTGTAAAATCTGCATTAGGCGACAACAAGAGCAGGTCTGACCTATAGCCACCTAATCTTCGATAAGGGAGCCAAAAAATAGAATGGAACAAAGACAAGTCTCTTCAGTAAATGGTGCTGGAAAAATTGGTTAAACACCTGGAGGAAACTAAAATTAGATCCTTATATAATACCCTGCACCAGTATCAACTCCAAATGGATCAAAGACCTCGAAGTAAAAGCAGATATCCAGAAAACATTACAAGAAGGAATAAGAGAAACTCCAGGGCTTCTTGGCACAGGCCAACATTTTCTTAATAAAAACCCAGAAACACAACAAATCAAAGAAAGTTTGGACAAATGAGATTGACTGAAACTGCAGAACTTCTGCATGGCAAAGGACATAGTAAGCAAGATCAATAGAAAGCCCACAGACTGGGAGAAGATCTTCAGTAGCTATACAACAGACAAGGGCTTTATATCTAAAATATGCTTAAAACTCAAAAAATTAACCACTTTGGCAGTTCCTCAAAAGACTTCACATAAAACTCCCCTATGACCCAGCAATCCCACTTTTGGGCATTTACCCAAATGTTTACAAACAAGACCACACTAAAGCTACCAGCACAACTATGTTTATTGCAGCATTATTTACCATAGCTAAGATATGGAACCAACCCAGATGCCCCTCAGTAGATGAATGGATCAAGAAAATGTGCTATATATACACAATGGAATTCTATGCCTCCATCAGAAAGAATGACATTGCCCCATTTGTTAGGAAATGGAAAGACTTGGAAAAAATTATATTAAGTGAAGTAAGCCAAGCCCAAAGAAACATAAGTCCCATGGTTTCCCTTATTTGCAATATCTAGTATATGTATGAGTCAAGCGGAAGAGGTCAGATAATGTGATGTCAGGAAAATGAACCCTTAGATATGTATTTTCATGTTTTTTTCTTTCATGCATGTGTTTTTAACGCATTTATAAGATTATTTCTTTGTTGCTTTGTATGTCCCTCCCCCACAGTATAACCCCTGCTTTCTCTATATTTGATGTCAGTATAACTTGTGGAGGAGATGGGGAAAAACCAGTTGTTTAAGGATACAGGTGGACCTGTTGCAACAATGAGAAGTACAAGTTGTCATGTCCAAAACGAGCTTTACAATGTCGGTGTGGAGAGGGGGGGGAAGGAGAAGGATTGGGATTGGGGGGGAGGGGGGAGGCTGGGAAGGGATGTGAAGGGTAAACAAAGGAGGAGGCTGCAATGCTTGGTAAGAAATGTACGCATTATCCTGCCCCCTCTGTACAGTATGTTCACAAATAAAATTAAATTAAATTAAAAAAATTAAATCCTCCAAAAACAAATCTTCAAAGAAACAACCACCCCATCAACAAGTGGGCTAAAGACTTAAAGACAGACTTCTCTGAAGAGGAAATAAGAATGGCCAATAGACAAGAAGAAATGCTCAACTTCTCTGGCCACAAAAGAAATGCAAATCAAAACAGCATTGAGATTCCACCTCACCCCACTCAGAATGGCTATAATCAAGAAATCTAATAATGACAGGTGTTGGAGGGGATGTGGTCAAAAGGGAACCCTATTGCACTGTTGGTGGGAGTATGAACTTGTCTAACCACTCTGGAAATCAGTATGGAGGTTCCTCAAAAGACTACATATAGAGCCCCTCTATGACCCAGCAATCCCACTTCTGGACATTTAGCCAAACGATCACAAACAAGGGTATACTAAACTACCAGCACAACTATGTTTACCGCAGCATTATTCACCATAGATATAGAATCAACCCAGATGTCCCTCAGTAGATGAGTAGATCAAGAAAATGTGATATATATATATATATATATATATATATATATATATATATAATTCTATGCTTTCATCAGAAAAAATGTCATCGTCCCATTTGTTAGGAAATGGAAAGACTTGGAAAAATCATATTAAGTGAAGTAACCCAGTCCCATAGAAATTTAGGTCCCATGGTTTCCCTTATTTGCAATAATTAGTATACATATAGGATGATCTTATTAGATGAGCTCAAAAGCTCAAAAGCTATGTACATATGACCATATAAGATGATGTTAAGTGAAATGAACACACAGAGGTTTGTCTTTATTGTTATTGTTTTAAATGTACTATGGGATTTTATTTTGTTGTTGTTGTTGTTTCCTTTGTATGTTCTTTTCACTATGGCATATCCCCTGTAGTCACTGTACTTTATTTTGATACCCTGCATCTTGTATATACATTTGTCTAATCTGGAGAGGGGAAGGGGAATAACAAAATGCTGAAACAAGGACACAGGATGACCCATTACAGCAAGGATACCCACAGGACCATATATTGGAAACACACTTAACAACTTCTGACTGTGGGACAGGGGTTGGGGGGAGGTTGGAAGGAGTGGGGGATGTGGGAGAGGGAAGAGATAGTGGGACAACAACAAGGAAGGGAAGGGGTAACAATGATCCACAAGTAGTGTACTCATTGCCTGACTCACGTAACTGTAACTCTCTGTACAGCATCTTTACAATAAAAAATTAAAAGTAAAAAAGAATATAACAGAACTGAAAGTTTCAATAAAAATTTCATTATCTAGGAGAAAAAAAAAGAGCAGGTCTGAGATCTGTTAGGAAGTCCAGGCAGAGAATGACAGCTCAGACTTAAGCAAGACAGGAAAGATCAGAAATGGACAAACTCAAATACTCCTGAAACCAAAGCAGCTGTTGCCCAAGAGAAGGGAGAAAAAGAGATACAACCATTGCCCAAGGCTTCAGCTGCACAGCTGCCAGCCAGGGCATCTGGAGAACTCTAAGGTTACTTACCCCCTAAGATCAGAGACAGGCAGGAAGACAGTAAGGTGACTAATACATCACCAGATATTTCCCCCAAAAGTCTATGTTTTTAATAACCCTCCACTTGTATACCTTTTAAATCTGCTCACTTTACTTGAAGCCCTAACCCTTGCCACTATTTTTTCCCTCCACTGGCACCAAATAGCTACGCTTGTAGCTATTGGCAGCTTCCTGCTTTTAACTTCAAGTGTTTTTCCAAACTGTCCTTCTCTGCACAGAGCTGCAACCCAGAGGGGCTTTCCAGGAAAAGCCTGTGAAAAACAGATTGTTTTGCTAATAGCTATGTAAGAGAGGGAAAAACCACCTGAGTTTTAAAAGGTTTCAACTTCCTATCTATTCCTCAAAGAAAATTAAAAGCATGAAAACACTATGTAAAATGCTTTGCTCAATTTCAGTTCTCTAATGTAAAAGGTTTTTAAACAGTTCTGTGAATGCCCTGAGTGTACAGCTGAGGTCTTCAGCAATGGCATAGACCCTCTTGTCTCAGTAGTCTCTCACCTTGCTTCAGGAACATTTCTCCAGTTCATGCTCCTCTCATTTCTCCTGAGCTGCTTGAGGCCAACTTTGAACTTTCCAGCTTGTCTCTAAGCAAAACATAAGTACTCATTCCAAAACAACCCAAGAATTATTAAAAAGATATATTCAAACTTATCCTTTCAGCTGATTGAGAAAAAATACTATTTATTGAATATCTTCCAAGAGTCCATGGTAAACACTACACTTTATGTGGTAAATTATATTATCTACTCCCATTCACAAAAAAGAAAATTGAGGATTAAGAAGATAAATAACTTGTTGGAAGTAACAGGACTAATTAATGGCAAGACCAAACGCCACATAAGATTTGTTTGGTTCTAAGCACAGAATCTACATTTGCTTCCATATAGCAAAAGAAACCATTCTCCAGAAAAAAAAATAACTGAAAGTTTGATTTCTAAGTTTACTCCAGGGTAAAGATGAATCCCTGGCTGAACATTCAAGGTCCATGATATGTATATATGTGTGTAGCCATAGACCAGACAGACAGGCATAGAATACAGATAGACAGACAGAGAGACAGACAGAGAGAATACAGGTAGACAGACAGAGAGACAGATGTAAAGAATACAAATAGATTAGATTGATAGACTACATACATAGGACAGATAGATGGATGGATGGATGGATAGATAGATAGACAGACAGATAGATAGATAGATAGATAGATAGATAGATAGATAGATAGATAGATAGATAGATAGATAGATAGATAGATGTACCTATACACACATACATATGCCTGTATAGATTTCATACATTGGCCTGAACATTTCCATATGTTTCAGTATAATTACTTATGAAAATTAAATTCTTTCTTAAAGATAAGGACAGTTTTACTAGCATTTTATTGTGCACACATACATCCATATAAGAGTTTTAAAATAGTGTTTTCCAAGAAACATGGTCTTGAACATTACAAGTGAATTTCTGATGAATTCACTAGTGGCTACCACACAAGCACAGTTTTGTACTTAAACTCTGAGATAACCAGTAACTTCAGCAAGTGGCAAGGGCACTTCCTCAGTCCATCTCTTATTGGCTTTTGCGAGAAATCCACAGCACTCTGGAGGCCCAGGTGTTGGCCCACACCATTCTCTCAGACTCAAAACACAGTTGTCATACTTGACCCCTTCCCTGCCCTGCCATGAACATCAAATTCACAATGCTGGGCTTTACATCTAGATGAACGCATAGAAGGCAGACAATTAGGTCATGCGGGAGAGAGCAGACTGGCCAGACCTGAAGTGAGTGGAAGTAGCCCTAGTACATGACTGGTAGCGTCTCCTTGCCCTGTTCAGCTGCACAGGCACCTTGGCCTTTAGACAAGCCAGATTCTACAGGCAGGCTCCTCATGCTGCCCTTTTAAATGTCTTCCAGTTTCGGCTCCCCTCACTTTCTCCTGTTCTCCCTCTTTAGGATTATATCATCTTCTTTCTCCTTCTCATCTTGGTCTTCAGCCCCACAATTCATCTCTGAGCAGGACAAGATAGCAGAGCTGGAAGGGATGGTGGCCTAGAGCCATGGAGGAACTAGGGATAACATGTGGGGTCACGAAGCATGTGAGCAGAACATGTGAGCAATAAGGAAATTTCTACAGGCAGGGAGTCTAACTCAAGGTACCATTAGCTCAGAGAGAGAAATAGTGTCAAACAAAGGGACCGGTATAGGCAGGTTAGAGAAAAGGGATGAAGGTGTTGAAGCCATTGACCTCGAAAAGTGATCTCCCAGTAGGGAGTCAGGGTGGTTAGTGGCCTGGTACAGTGTCCCTGCAGTGGGCCCAAGGCCACCTGGGACTCTAAGGGGATGAGTCAGCCTTGATTGCTGGAGAGGTGAGAGAACTTGAAGCCCTAAGAGGACAGGGATCCAGAGGAGCGGATCCAACAAGCAAACCCATGAAGATAACTTAGCAAGTCATGCTTCTTACTGCCAAACTCTGCCATTCAAACATACAGAGAGGAGAAACCAGAATGATCCTGTGGGGTACCCTGGGCATTGGGGGTATTGCTGTGAAATCATGGGTAAGATATGAAAACAGTGGCAGGGACATGTGTGTATATAAATTTGAATGTATCTACATGTTGCATATATACACATACAACCACAGGTACATAGTCTTTAGCTCTGTCCATGGACAGTCATGGCCTGGGAGCAATGACACCCCCATCACCACAAGCATACTTAGTCCAGCCATAGAGAAGCAGCACAGCTCTGTGCAGAAAGATAATTCAAGGACCATGGCAGGGAGAAAATAAGATGAGCTTGAAACATGCTGTGCCAGAAAATACAAACTAATAGAGATCTAAGAATAATAGAGATCTATCAAAGACAACAAAACTGGCTTAAAGGGCCCCATGTGACAAACTATATAATCACAGAGACTGCTTAAAATCCTCTGAATAAAATAAAAGATCATGAGTCGATAAGGAAACAACTAAATTAAACAAAATTTGGTAAATATGTATATGTGTGTGTATGCACATATTCAGAGTTTTGAATTACCTCCTTAATTATACTTAAGTCCAAAGGAAAATTTTGTAACTTCACACTGGAAAGTCTGGGGAAAACACTACCTTAATCTATTGAGAAAACTATTCTCAAAAATGTGACGAATCAGAACCTTGGGTCGCAATCAGGACAAAATGTGTTTCTGTGATGTTTTCTCAGCCATACATGACCTGAACCTAACAATGAAGAATTGAATGATGAAGAAATATCAGATAACTCCAAAATGAGGGACATGTACCTAAACTGGCCTGTGATTTTTCAAAAGTGTCAAGGGCATGAAAATTCAGGAAAGCCTGAGGAATCCATCCAGACTGAGGGGACTGGAAAGACAGGATTTCTCCATGTAACACATGAGTGTGAATTGATCTTTACACATTACTGGACATATGGTAAATTAAGAGGTTGGAAGCTTAGGAGAGAATAATGATGTAGCACTCTATGAGCTTTGATATGGTTCTTCTACTTGTAAGGGCTAGTTGTATTCTCTTGGGAAGTGATGTTTTTCTTTGATGGAAATGATAAAGCATCAGAGGAAAAAACTCAGAGGAAAAACTTCTTTGTACTATATTTGTACTATATTTTATAGGCTTACTACAGTTTCAATGAAGGAAAACAGAATGACCATAAAGTGCTAAGACAACCTGGGGACATGAAGCAGTCGTTTAAAATAGGCATATCACTCTATCAGAAAAGAATGACATGGCCCCATTTGTTAAGAAATGGGAAGACTTGGGGAAAAAATTATATTAAGTGCTGTAAGCCAGGCCCAAAGAAACATAGGTCCCCTGGTTTCCCTTATTTGCAATTACTAGTATATGTCTGAGACAAGCAGAAATGGTCAGATAAGTTGAAGTTAGGTGAAATGAACCCCAAGATAAGGACTCAAATGTTTTTTTCTTTCTTGCAATTGTTTCTAACACATTTATAAGATTATTTCTTTGTTGCTTGTATGTCCCTCCCCCATGGTATACCCTGTTTTCACTGTATTTGGTGTTGGTATAATTTGTGGAGGGGAAGGGAAAAAACAAATTGTTTAAATAAGGATACAGATGGACCCATTGCAACAATGAGATGTACAAATCGTTATGTCGAAAAATGAACTTTACAACTTTGGGGGGGGCGCAGGGATAGGACTGGATGGGAAGGAGAAACAAAGGAGGAGGCAACAATGCTTGATAAGAATGTACTCATTACCTTGCCCATGTAATTGTAACCCCTCTGTATGGTATTTTCACAATAAAAAATAAATAAAAAATAAAATAGTCATATCAGCAAATACTTCACATGAATTAGTCTAAGTCTGAACTGACATTAAATGTGCCTAATGTAGCAATTATAATCTCAGTAGCAAACAGTAATTATGCTGAACAAAAATCAACTATGATTTAAAAAAAAAAGCAAAGCAAGTTAATTGAAAGAATCCTTTGGTTTTGTATCTAAATAAGAAGTTGCTGGGCACTGATGGCTTATGCCTATAATCCTAGCTACTCAGGAGGCTGAGATCTGAGGACCAAGGTTCAAAGCCAGCCCTGGCAGGAAAGACTGTGAGACTCCTATCTCCAATAAACTACCAGAAAACCAGAAGTGGCGCTGTAGCTCAAGTGGTAGAGAGCTCACCTTGAACTGAAGAGCTGAGGGACAGAGCCCAGGCCCAGAGTTCAAGCCCCATGACTGACAAAAAAAAAAAGAAAAAGACTGAAGCCTCTGGCTTTAGTAAGAAAATGAACAAGGCCCATAGAAAGAAATCCGGGTTGCTCCACAGGAGATAGAATCCTGGTGGACATCAGGCCCTGCCTCAGCTCTAAGCCCATGGAGTTACAGAAGGAAAGATGGGGTGCTGACTCCACAGGAGATAAGACTCCGAATGCCACCACCCCAGGCCCTTGGAGGTGCCTCCTCTAGAATTAAGAGCTAGATGGTGACAGTATTGCTTCTAAATTAATCTGAGCATTAAGGATTCAGTCCCCTTTCCAGAGTTCAGTACTCTACCCACCAGGGACCGCTAATCATGAAGGCAGTGGGGACTTAGTACAGATTATATAAGGGTTCTTCTGGAGGGAGTTTGAGGATACACATGATCTGAAAGTTCTTCAAGGGAGAAAAGTATTTATTATAGTATATACTTTCCTATATTGATGCCTTCTATAAGATCCATAAAGGCTGGCTTCATAAAACAGGCTTCTTGCATTCGGGGCTTTGCCCTAGCTTGGTACTTTGTCCAGTTTTATCAATTGACCAGTGACTTGGTTAGGAAATATTCACCTTTTTCCTTTGTAAGTGTTCACATTCATATCCCTCCTAAGTAACCCACAAGAGATGGCATGTCATAAGAGAGCTGGTAACTTAAGAAGTTAGGTTTAAAGATTAGCTCATCCATAAGGCAGTATCAAGAGCAGATAAATGCTTTGAAAATATGTACTAGAAACTAATACAGAGTAGCATTCTCATTAAAGCTCTCATGAATGCTTCAGTTAAATAAATGCTTCGCCATAAAGGTCATTCCTTAGAAAGTATCCTCCAATGATAGCTTCACGGCTCAGTGAAAATGTCACTCTTTAGGCTCAAAGTAGCTTGATGCATAAATATTTAATTGTTCCTTTAATGACAGTAAATGCTATCTATATGAAGAGGAACTGAATAGAGTAAAATCAATTTGGTTTCTGCTATCTGATCTTGATAGCTAAGCTAAGATAAAGAATTGCCTGGGGGAATGAACTAGTCTCTCTCTAAGTTTAGAAAATGCAGCTTTTAGTTCCATTGACATATAACTATTTTTCAAGACAGTGCTTCTATCATTACTCTAGGAAGTAAGTTAGCTACCATAAGAAAGACTCCAGCAAACATTCCAGGGTCCATTTGGGGTCCATTTCAGAAGTTTTAGAATCGTTTAATGATCCATATCCTTCAAAACTAGTATCTAAACTACCTTAAAAGTAAATTAAGTATTTTTGGAGACAATGTTAAATCTTCTTTAGTTCATTAAACTAATTATTATTACTTCAGAACTTTGTTAACATTACTTAAGTTAAAAAAAACAACAGGCCCTATTGTTTTTTTAAGAGATATATCTTTAAGACGTGCTTAGTTTAAGTGGAAGCTGGGCAACTGAACTGAATTTTATGAAAATCAAATGCCCTAGGTTATGCTGAGGTGAATATAAAATAAGCAAAGTGAGGAAATACTGAAGTTTTGAAGTAGCCAGTCGGGAAAAAGACACTCTGGCAGAAAAAAAGCAATTCTCTTGACAGTAAGTTCTAGACTGCATGTAGCAAAGCATGCAGGAGACAGGAAAGTGCCAAATGGCAAGAGGCTTCTAAAGACATTCCGAGGGAAGGAGATAATGGACTCAACTAGCAAAATTCCTGATGAATTTCAGCTGGAGAAGAAAGAATACAGTAAGACTGACTAGTGTCTATAAAGGAACCCAGAAATACTGGACTCCACACTGGGAGCTATCATTTGACAGCCGTTATACAGGGCAAGTTGAGGAAGGTGGGGATGAATGAAAGGAAGGAGTGAAGTCCCCACAGTATAGGACTGCACAGGTCACAGTTGGACATGCAAGAACAAAGACAAGCTCAGTTTCTTAGAATAAGTAAAATTTCACAAGTAAGAAAAACCATTTGAGTGTCGGTGGCCCACACCTGTAATCCTAGCTACTCAGGATGCTGAGATTTGCGGATTGTGGTTCAAAGCCAGTGTGATTAGAAAAAGTCCCTAAGACACTTACTCTAATTAACCACCAAAAAGGCAGAAATAGCGTTGTGACTCAAGTGGTAGAGCACCAGCCTCAAACAAAAAATAATAAGGAATAGCACCAAAGCCCTGAGTTCAAGCGCAAGTATTGCACACATTAACAACAACAACAAAAAGTATCAAGAAAAGTAAGAGCATGAAAACTTTCACTGATGTGGGAAATCCTGGGTTCCACTCAATCAAAATAGTCCTAGATACTATACTGTACAATGAGGAGAACATAACTACAGTGAGGGGATGTGATGATTTGATGGTCAGTGGGGAGATACTTGGAGCTGCCAATCTACTCCCTTGGAACAGGCAGTTTCTGGCCAGTTAGAATAAGTAGTAAAAGAAACTCACTTGCAATGCTAAATGCAAAATGATATTCTGAATTGAATCTTGGAACAGAATAAAGATATGGTGACATGTGAATAAAGTCTGCAATCAACATCAGTGACACATGCATGTGAATTCTTAAGTTCTGACAAATGTTCCATGATCATAGATGTAAAAGTCAGGAGAAACTGAGTGAGCAATACATGGAGCTATCTCTTTACTCTCTCTGGACCTTACCTAAAAGTCTAAAATCCACAAGATTTTTCCTCCAAAAGAGTCAGCTGAAAGCTGAGCTGGAGGCACAGCCCATGTATAATAGAGCCAAGCAAATCAAACAAACAAGTTCCTGACTTCAAACCCTGGTACTCACAAAAATAAATAAATAAAAGTTCTTAAGTGACATAACTGCCTACATACAACTATGTCACAATATATTATCTACATTCTGAGGCAATTTTCAACTTTTCAGCATGCATAAATAGTGCTACCATGAGCAGGTTATAAAATTAACCCCA
>NW_012267316.1:3355870-3376229 GCF_000151885.1 Dipodomys ordii
GCTTGGTAAGAAATGTACGCATTATCCTGCCCATGCAATTGTAACCCCTCTGTACAGTATGTTCACAAATAAAATAAAATTAAATTTTAAAAAATAGTGCTACCATGATCAGATGAACAAAAATGGGTTACACATGCATACTACATAGGATGAATTTTACAAGAAGTTCTGAAGTCAAAGAAACATTTTATGTAATTCTTCTGATAAAACCTACTAACACACCCTCCAAAACATTAGGACTGAATTCTGCTCCTTTAGAAAGTCAGGAAGCAAAAGACATTCTACCCCATCCCACCAGCTAGGGGAATTTGTGGTAAATAGATAGATAGATAGATAGATAGATAGATAGATAGATAGATAGATAGATAGATAGATAGATAGATAGATAGATAGATAGATAATCTGCTACTTAGTAGGTCAAAAACTGTCCTCATTACTTTTAGACTTATATTTCTTGAGCAGTCTAGTGAGACAATATTTGGGGCTTACTTATTTGAATATTTAAGATTACTTATTTTTGTCCCTTTTCACTTTTCTCCTGTGAATTACCTGTCCCTGTCCTCTGTCTGGTGCTGTACTAGAATCTTAGTGGATATCATCTTTTCACTGAGCTTATTTTATCTATTGTGGACCTTTTGTCAGTTGTAGTGGTAGAGAATCTCTGCTGACTTTCTGTTTCCCTTGTATTTATTGTGATTTTGCTTGGCAAACAATTTTACTTGGATACATCTAAGTTTTCCTTACAACTTCTTCACACAATGTCATATTTATGAAGCTTTCTCTGCCTAACACTCAACTGGACAGGTATTGGTATTTCTTTACAAAGGGCACAGATAAATTTAGAATCGGAAAAGCCAGATCACTTGTTCAACCAAAGAAACCAAATGTCTTTATTTTAGAAACTTCAACTGTACAGGCATATAGGTGTGAGATTGACCACTGATACTAAGATCTCTCTCTTTCTAATCACAAACAATTATTGACGAAGATTTATGAGGCATGTCCTATTTCAGAGGGATCTAAGAGAGTTGTTAATTGTTTTAATGACTAAGAATAATTTTTGTTCAAAGTGTTCCCCCCCAAAAAAAAAACTCAAATCAATATCAGGATATGACCCATGGACACTCTTGTTCAGCCAGTCCCTGAGGACGGTATCACATCGTTGGTCTCTTATTACTAGCAGTCATTTTTTCCATCCCAACTTCTAAGCAAGATTCCAGCTTTTTCTCCTTGTGTCTTAACATCTATAAGGAGGGGAGAATGCCAATGTGAAAAGGTCACAGACTTTAAAACTTGTATATGTGTTCAAATACGGATACACTGCCAATGAGTTAATTTTACATTGTGCACATCAAATATTTCTCATCTGTAACATGAACTTCAGTGAGAGTGGCATAGGTTAGATATTGAATGTGTTATTTGTATGAATGTCCAAAGAAACACATGCTGATTATACATGCTGGCTACAAAGCCCTGCTTATTTTTCAATATAATTTCCTATTCATATATAAGTATTAATGTGTCCATACATAGCCTTTTTTTTCATTTTGGTATTAATTTTAAGACATGAGATAAGGGACCAAGGCTCTACAGTTTTATAAGCATTATGAAGAAAATAACTATTTCCACAAAATCCAACAGGAAAATCCTCATTCAAATATTGAATGCAATGATGCAATTGGACTCTAGGCAGAGACAGGAAACTGCAAATCCCAAATCAGATTAGTTCAAGAGTTACAGTAGATCTTGACCTCTAGGAGTTGGATTATTTTAGGACATTGAGTCCAGCCGGAACTTTGCGTCAAGGAATAGAAATTTACGCAGGCTGGAGTCAAGTTGAGTGCCTGTGCAGAGCGGCTGAGAAAAAAAAAATGAAGGCAGAGGAAGTTCTAGTCCCTAGAGATCAACTAAGAATCACTGCCAAATAGGACACCAATATATGCTAAAGATGTAGTCAAACTACTGTTTTGTGCAATAGAATTTGGCTATAAATCACTTTATTCTCATACAAACATGGAAGTCTCTTATCTGAAGGTTGATGTTGTTTTTGGGATGTCCTGGCAGGAGACTACCAGTCTTTGTGGTTTCCCTCACTGACCACAGACATTGTGTAGGCTAACTTTTCCTAAAGCCCAGCTACAGCACTACAAGGTAGAAAACTACTCAATACAGATGGAAAAGGATTCTAAGCATGAAACACTGGAAACAAACACCGAATAATAGGAAATTTAAGGACTTATTTCCTTTATCCCATTAAAAGTGATTAAATTAGGAGTTACCTCAAAAAGCCTCAGATAATCTAATTGCATTGCAACTAGAAATCTGTAGCAGCTACATGAACCAACTAAGCCTAACCCTTTGTCTCAGCTGTTATGTTCCACAGATAGGAAAACTAGAAACAACAATAAATAACAAGTTTGGAGAAGACTAAGCTATAGCATAGCATGAAACTTTTAAGAAGGAACCATTAACCATTAGCTCTTAACTACAGCATATCCACCAATGGAGAACAAGAAAGAGATGCCTTGCTAAGAAAGCTGACAAACCATTAGAAATAATTCTGTACCTGCCCACAATTATGGTATAATAAATAAATTAATAAACAATCTCAGTTAATGGAATTAAACTTTTTTGTCGATTGTAAAACTTGAATTCACGGCCTGGTGATCTCCCTGAGCTTTTTTGCTCAAGGCTAGCATTCGACCACTTTGAGCCACAGCTCCACTTTTGGTTTTCTGGAGGTTAATTGGACATAATAGTCTCACAGATTTTCTTGCCAGTACTGACTTTGAACCAAAATCCTCAGATCTCAGCCTACTGAGTAGCTAGGATTATAGGCATGAGCCACCAGAGCTCAGCAGAACCAAACATTTTAAAAGTGTTTACCTGAGTCCACTTTTCTTTTTCTTCAACTATGGGAAAGAATAATATAAAACAGCTGAGCTCTAATGACTCATTCCTATAATCCTAGGTACTCAGGAAACTGAAATCTGAGGATCAAAAATTTGAAGCCAACCCAGATAAACAAATCTGAGAGAGTCTTATCTCCAATTAACTAGCAAAAAACCAGAAGTAGAGGTGCAGTAAGGTAGTGTGCCTGCCTTGAGTGAACAAAAGCTAAGCAAGAGTGCAAGGCCCTGAGTTCAATCTCCACTAGTGTCATGCATGCACGTGTGCACACATGATTGCACACACACACACCCTAAAACAAAGTAGATTTTGAAAATAATTAGTGAAAGTATAGCTGTGGGAGATAAACAACATCATAAATCACAATCTCTCCATGACGGAAAAATTTGTTTAGAGAAACTTCCTGCAGCTAGGAGATATAGTCCAAATTTGTTTTGAAAATTCCACTGTTGCATAAGTGAAGTGTATTTCAATGGAGCTGAACATCAAGTTATATAATTATCAAACTCCTGCATCTTATTCTGCTCCTTCAGCAAAGAGTATGACAGGTCTGGGGTAGCAGCAAGTGAAGAAATTTAAAACAGCATTCAGATGGTTGGTTACAGTCAAACAATTTTTATTTCAAACATTATTTAGGTACAAGGTCACAAATATTCAGAATTATATCCCAAGACTAAATAATACAAAATAGTCTTTAGTAATCTCAATTCTTGTCATTTTTTTCAAAGATGTTTTAGGTGTTTTCACTATTTGAAAACGAAAGAAAGAGCTTACTCAGCAAACATCCAATGAAAGTATACTATACATGCCTCCTTCCACTGGGAATGTTGGGTATTCAGCTACATTTTATAGAAAATGTAAATGCTGCCTGCTTGTATAGCAACAATAATCAAATATGTGAAATCTACTTCCATGGAATAACAACTCCATTTATTGGTTTTAATGTAAAGAGAATTGGTAGAATACCAAAAGTATATTACCTAAAACCTATTGCATGAATAAGGATGACAGGAAAGTTATTGTAGAGTAGACATACAACCTCCACCAAAACATGACTTTATAGGATAGTACAAATACAACCATTAGAAAAGTGGATCACCCCAGAAAAGCCAAAGTAAAGAATTAGAAATAAGCTAGCTAGCATCTTTTTTTTTTCTTGCTTTACAAGCCAGAAGTTTTTTCTTGAAGCTTTTTTAAAAGTCAAGTGCAGCCGGGCACCAGTGGCTCATGCCTGTAATCCTAGCTACTAGGCAGGCTGGGATCTAAGGATGAAAAATCAAAGACAGCCCAAGCAGGAAAGTCCATGAGATAATTTTCTCCAATGAAACACTAAAAAGCTGAAAGTGGAGCAGTAGCTCAAGTGGTAGAGCAGTAAGCCTTGAGCACAAAAGTTCAGGGACAGTGGGCTGGCCTTGAGTTCAAGCTTTAGGACTGGCAAAAAAAAAAAGCAAGTACATCAGATTTATCAACAGCTTCATACTCTTCTTTATATATGTATGTATTTGAAGGACTTAGATAACATCCACAGAAGAGACTCTAATGCTGTGGGTAAATAGGAATGCTGTTACAGACTTCAACTAATGGATCTAAAACAACTAAAGCAATGTAACAAAGATTTTACTTAAGATTTGCTCCCTTCGAGCAAGAACTGCACAGATGGTGATAATTACCATGACTCAAGAGGGCCATGCTGTCCCTGGGCTTCTTCTCTTCTTCTGCTTGTTCCTGGAACACAGAAAATGTAGTTTAGATTGTATTTCTGGATAACATCTGGAAAACGACTGCATCTATTTGTAGAAAGTAAGAACATGAAGATCTCCTTAATCAAGGGGATAATCACAGAGCCAGCACCCTCCTTCTGGGTTCCCAGGTAAGGCGCCGCATGATCCACATATATGTGCCAGTAGTCTCCTCTGTTGTTTGTTGGATAAAGTAGGAAAGAAAGACTTCAACAACAGTTTCTATGGAGGGTGACATGGATGTGCAGCTACCCACCTCTGTGAGCCTGACAAGCCACATGGGGGGGGGCGCTTGAGAGGAGAGGCCTGCTCCTTACCCAAGTCCCACTCTGCCTCTTGCTTTTGCTTTCAACCTATCATAATTTTTCAGCGTTCAATTAAGACAGTCTTTTCTAAGTGTAACCAAACTGACCTTCACACCGTGGACAGATGACTTCACTAGTTCCTATAAAGAAATCACACATTGAATATGACTCACAAGACAAGTGCCAGCAACAGCAAGATGTCAGTGCTCTTCCTGTGGTCAAGTGATGCATCAGGCACAGAGGTAGTGAGGTGAATCACCCATTGAGTAAATACTGAGAATCAATCTGCCTGCCTGCCTGCCTCCTTCCCTCCTTCCTTCCCTTCCTTCTCTTTCCTTTCTTCTTTATCTTTATTTCTCTCTTCCTCTTTTCTTTCTCCTTCCATTTATCTCTCATTCTATCTCATTGTTGAACAATTCAGAAGAAAGGAGCATTCGAAAACAGATATCCAGATATATGCCTTATTTCTGTCATTTTGTGAACAAAAACTAATGTACACCACCAAATAAAATGCATGATTAAACTAAAAAAAAAACAGGAAATAAAAGTTCTCAGTTGAAAATCTTCCAAATAAGAAGTTTCAGTGGGCTGTTAATTCATTTTAGGAATATAGATATGCACAACTTTTGATTCGTTTTGGAATACAAACTGTCATCAGAGAAGATGAAAATTTGGCAACTTATTTACACAGAAACCTTGGCATAGAAATAAACTAGCTAGCCTCTGTTTTTTTTTCTTGCTTTACAAGCCAGAAGCATAGTAAGTGGCTGATGTGAGTTGTATGCTTTAGGAAATTCAGCCAACAATCCTTTCTTCATTTACTCATATCTATGTGTGGCATATATCTTTTCAAGCTGTAACAAAACAGACAAACTGGCTTTTCCAGTTTATGCTCTGACCTGGTCAAGCTCTAAAAAGTCCCCCACCAGGAAACCTTTGGCCTTAGCAAACACACAGTTAGGAAAGCCACTACATCCCCACCTGACTGCAGATAATAGTATCACCAAGATTTAAATCTGGCACTCAAAAACAATCCCATTAATATTTTAATGAAAGCTTACTAGGTTTGACCTGTTAAACATACTATTAATTTCATTTTTCTGGTGTGAGTTTTTTCTTTTTTAGTCTGTGATTTCAAAGTACAAAATGCAACTTGTAGAGTACTAAAGCATAGTTTTGAAATAAACAAATAAGTCACATATGTACAAATATGTGATCAAAGTTTCTTTATCATGGGCATTATGGTTTCTACAGTCAATGTTCCCTTAAGACATCTGCTGAAACCTTGCTCACCAACCTGGAAAGTGGTGGGACCTTTAGGAGGTAGAGTTTTGTGGAAGGAACTGTGACTACTGGAAGTATGTCTTTTAGAGGGGATAATCCTTACTCTTCTCTCCTCCTCCCTCCTCTCCTTTCTTCCAGGAAAAAAAAATGAGTTGCTTTGTTCCATCACACATGACATTCTGTCTCACCACAGACACCCAGAACAGCACAAGCAATCAATCATGGGCTGGAATTTCTCATATCATGAGCCATGAGCATTTCCTCTTTCTCAGCTATTTATCTCCAGAATTTGGTCCCATCAAAGGAAGGCTGGCTAACACAGTAGAGTAAGAAATCAGTTTGGAGAGGATATCTTAAGTTGGCAAGTGCTTTACACAGTCATCTATTATTGATTGTGACAGATCCCTTGACATCTTTTAGTTCAGTATTTTCTTTGTACATAATTTAATAGGTAACTAATTTGCATTGTTTTAGTTTGTATAGTTCAAAACACACAGATGCAGATGCAATGCCTCACCATATTTTCTATGTATATATCTCTGTATGCTCTTGAAATATAAATTTACAGTGAAAATTTTTTCACTTGTCCTCTCCCACTTCTCCCACATAACATTCTTACCCAGTAATCACTGTGATTAGTCCACAGTATATCCTTCTGAAGTTTTTACTATAAAAATACACTCTGAGCACCAGTGGCCCATGCATCTAATCCTAGTTACTCAGGACACTGAGATCTGAGGATTGCAGTTCAAAGCCTCCTCAAACAGAAAAGTCCATTAGACTCTTACCTCCAATTCACCACAAAAAATGTCTAAACTGAGCTGTACCTCAAGTGTTAGATCACAAGCCTTGAGCAAAAAGTATAAGGAACAGTACCTAGACCCTAAATTCAATTCCCAGTATCAGAAATATGGCTATATGTTATTTTCTTGTCTTTGTACTTAAGTTAGCCCATCATGGTATTGATTTCTACTTGCCTTTTTATATAACCAATACCTCAGAGTTCCCTGACCCCTGAAAATACAAGTGTTTTCATTCTTTATTTTTTTCCATTCTTGGGTCTTGAACTCAGGGTCTGGGCACTGTTCCTAGGCCTCTTTGTGTTCAAGGCTAGGGCTTTACCACTTGAACCACAGCACCACTTCTGGCTTTTTCTGAGTAGTTTATTGAAAATAAGAATCTCACAGACTTTCATGCCTAGGCTGGCTTCAAACCTCAATCCTCAGATCTCAGCGTCTTGAGTAGCTAGGATTACAGGCGCCAATCTGTGTTTTCATTCTTTTCTTATAGTTGCAAAGTACTATATAACACATGGATACACCATGATTTGCTTAAATAGTTCCTTATTTATTGAAGTTGAGGCTACTGTTTTAATTCTTTCCTTTTTTCTGTTATGTAATGCTATAGTAATGACCTACACAGGAGCAAATTCATGGAGAGAGTAACTTTGCAAATCAGCACTGCTAGACTAAAAGAGTCCATTGCTAGATGCCACTGAGTTAAGTTCTCCTTGGATGCCCTACATGTGCACCTCAAGGCTGACTGCTGCCTATCTTGTAACAGCCAGGTCAACAATGTGTATCTTAAGACTTTTAAGTTATTTTTTGCGATGACAGGTTTTAAAAAAAGAACTCACTATAGTTACCATTTGCACTTGCTTCTTTGTAAAGAGGCTGAAGACCACATTATATAAAGATAAATTACACTTTCGTTTCTATAACATGTCTCTCTACCCACACATTACTTAATTCTCCAAGTTTATTGGTTCTCCTTTTGACTTTACTCATAGTATCTTTTAGTATATAGGGTTTTTGTTGTTGAAGAAATGAAATTATGCTGGGCACTGGTGGCTCATTCTGTAATCCTATCTACTCAGAAAGCTGAGATCTGAGGATCATAGTTTGAAGACAGCCTAGGCAGAAAAGTCCCCATGAGAATCTGATCTCTTAATTAACCACTCAAAAACTGGAAGTAGAGCTGTGGATCAAAGTGGTAAAGCACTAGCCTTGAGCAAAAGAGCTCAGGGACCCACAACCCATGAAAGAAAAGGAAAGGAAAGAAAAGGAAAGGAGAGAAGAGAAGAGAACAGAAGAGAAGAGGAGAGAAAGAAAGAGAGAGAGAAAAAGAGAGTAAGAAGGAAGGAAAGAAAGAAAAAGGAAGGAAGGAAGGAGGAAAGGAAAGGAGGGAGGGAGGGGGGAGGGAATTACCAAGCATTTCTTTTAAGGTTTATATTGCTAAATAAAAGCTAAAAAAGCATTCTTTAGAAACAGATTACAAAAACCTTCCCCTTAGTCTGTACCACCCTGAAGGGAGGAAGTCCTCACTGCCAGAACAGATCACCCTTCACTCCCTGGTGAGCACAGAAAGGCAGTCACAACCCCCAGCAGGCAGCAAAGAAATTCCACCCATACCTCAGCTGAACTGGCAGCTCAGCCAACTGCAGGACCCTCATTAAAATTCATTAACAAATAATAATAAAAAAAAAACTGGACAGGCTACAAAAGCTAAGAGAAGATACAGGTGAGTAGCCCAAAGGGGGTTCCCCAATTTGGGAAAAGTCACTGATTCCAGACAGGCCAAAACCACACCCACACCCACATCAATCCCAATAGCAACCAACTGCAGTCTCCAGCCACCTTCACCTGGCAGCACACACACGAAAAGCAGATCATGCTTTTTAGTCTGGGAAGGTCACAAAGCCCCCAAACCTTTAAAACAGAATGTTTTTCTGTACACCCAAACAAGCTGATTTGAGAAACCAATCAAGCAATGGGGAAAACCAACCACTAAAAGCAAATCAAACACGCCATCAAGGGACTTAGAGAAGACATAAGAGCCCCAAATAAATAGAAAATACTTTTTTTTCTTTTTTCCTTTTTCCCCAATTATAGTCTTTTTTTTCTTTTTTTTAAACTTCTTTAAAAAAATTTTTTGCTCATCCACTTTTTATTTTTTGCAAATAGCTTAACTCTCTGTTACCTTTTTTCTATCAGTTTTTTTATGTGTTTTTGTTTTGTTTTGTTTTCTTGTTTTTTTGTTTTGTAGCAATCTTGTTGGCTTTTTTCCTTCCTCATTGCTGTTCTGTTCACAACTAGATACAAAGCCTATGGTGACCACCAGGCTTCCTCTATACTGGTGTATAGAGGTAATTCAGAGTATAATCGATTACCTAATCTCCTACAGCACAATATTAGCACTAATTTTAGTATTGTTATTTCATACATACATAATAGTTCTAATTTTTTATGTATATATTTTTTCTTCTTTCCTTTTTGTTTTGGTTTTGGGTTTTTGTTGTTCTTTTGTTCTTTTTGTCTTTTGTTTTGTTTTAATTCTTCCTTTCTTTCTTACTTAGAAGTTAGGATAACTTTCCTCCCTCTGTTCCTTTTCTTTGCTACATCCCTCAAATCTGATTTTTCTCCTCCTATATGTCATAGTAAATCTTAATCTTTCCCCTAATCACATCTCACCCATTTATAATTGTTTCTACTCCTTCATTCCCTTTTTGTTTTCTTTACTCTGTTGATCCCCAAGTGTGAAACACTGAGCTAGACTATATCTGTAGTTAGTGAGATTGTGCTAAAGTGGCTCAGGGTGTTATCCCTTCAGCCCCAACCATCCTAAACCTCAGAACAAAGCTACTCATCGATTACAACTGTCTATAGTTCCCACTTCTGAAACACAATACCCCTCACCTGACAAAGATAAGCAGATATAAATAAAGGAATACCTATCTAGGATTGGGACCCTCTAAAATCAGTGCAAAGATACTGCCTGGGTGTGGATTTTGTCTTAAAATTCTGCTCAGTGGTGATATCGAGCCTACTTACATATCCAATACAGGAGAGGCACTATGTCGAAAAACAAACTTTACAATTTAGGCGAGGGCAGGGTGCAGATGGCAGGGAGGCAGTGAGCGGGAGGAGGGGAGTGTAGTTGTGGAGATGGGAGAGAAGGGATGGTAGGAGAAAAACAAAGGAGGAGGCAACAATGCTTGATAAGAAATGTACTCATTACCTTGCTCATGTAACTGTAAACCCTCCTTTGTTCAGTATTTTCACAATAAAAAAAAGTTATTTTAAAAAATACCTATTTGGATTGTGTATCTCCAAAGTCTGTACAACCACAGGGCTCTGAGTTGGTGCTTATCTTAAAATTGTGTGCTGGTGAGGGAATGGATATACTTTTATCTCCAAAAAAGGAGAGATATAAGGAAAACACTTATCTTTGAGTGAGAACATTCAAAGTCTGTGCAACTGAAGGGCTTTGGATTGAGGCTTGCCATAAAACTGTGTTCTGAGGGCTGGGAAGGTGGCTCAGTGGTAGAGCGCTTGCCTTGCATGCATGAGGCCCTGGGTTCCATTCCTCAGCACCACATAAGCAAAAAGAAAAAAGCTGGAAGTGGTGCTGTGGCTCAAGTGGTAGAGCACTAGCCTTGAGCTGAAGAGCTGAGGGACAGCGCCCAAGCCCAGAGTTCAGGCCCCATGACCTGACCCCCCCCCAAAAAAAACCTGTGTTCTGGTGGGAAAGTGGAGATATTTTCAATTCCAAAAAGGAGAAATAGAGTGAAAATACCCATTTTAAATGTAAACCTCCAATTCCTATGTAAGTACAGGGCTCTGGGTGGGGACTTGTCTTAGAATTGTGATTTAGTATATAATTGATATAATCTCACTTCCAAAAAGGTGAGATACTATGGAAACTCCCATTGTTGATTGTAAACTCCCAAACTCTGTGCTACTACCATGCTCTGGGTAAGTGCTAGTCTTAGTTGTGTGTTCTGGTGTGTAACAAGATATAATCACACCCCAAAAAAGGTGAGATAGAGTGAAATACCCATCATTGATTGTAGACTCCCAAAGTCTGTGCAACTATGAGTTTCTGGGTAGGAGCTTGTCTTAGAATTGTGCTCTAGTGTGTAATTGGATATACACTCACTCCCAAAGAAGGTGAGATAGAGTGAAAATACCCATCATTAATAAACCTCCAAAAACTGCTACAGGGCTCTGGGTTGGTACTTGTGTTCTAGGAGCAATTGGATTTGCCTTCACTCCCAAATGGGCAGAATAAATCACAGAAACACAAGAAAAATGGCAAGTCAAGGAATTAACTCCCACACAGGATAAACAGGCAACAGAGCAGTTAATAAAAATCTGAGAGGATACCTCTCAAAATGTTTTACGACACTACTGGTAAACATGCTGAATGAAAAAACTGAAAGCCTATGTAAGGTTATGCATGAGTGTGATGAGGCAAAAGATTAATACACAAATTTATGGAATCCACAATCAGAAATCTGAATGAAATCCAACAAAAGGAAAGGGGGTCCAGTCAAAGTATAGCCAGTCAACTAAGGGATTTGAGAGTGACCACAGAAAACCAAATCAAGGAGGCAAAGAAATCTATATGAGATCTAAAACAAAGCTTCAACAAAGAAGTTGAAGCCATTAAAAGTGAGCAATTAGAAAGAAGGGAAATAAAAAACAAAGTAGAAAGTCTGGACAGTAGGTAGTAGACCATGCAGAAGACCGTATCTCTGGGAGAGAAGACAACCTAGATATTATAGAGAAAGAACAGACAAGTATTCAAAACAAATAAAAAAATATGACAGATATAGTTAGCATATAAAAGACACATTCAGAAGGCCTAATTTAAGGCTAATGGGTGTAGAAGAGGGCCTAGAAACAGAAGCCAAAGGTCTAGGAAATTTATTTAACAGAAACCTGGCAGAGAACTTTCCAAATATTCAAAAAGATAGGTCCATTCAGATACAAGAAGCCTTTACAACCCCAAATAGATACAACCAGAACAGGACATCCCACTGCCACATTGTAATTCACGCAGGATCAATAGAAACCAAGGAAAGGACCCTTAAAGCTGTCAGAGAGAAAAGATCCATCACCTATAAAGTAAAATGAATCAGGATAACTACAGGTTTCTCAGCAGAGTCCATGAAAGCAAGAAAAGCCTGGAATTAAGTATGCCATTTCCTAAAGACAAACAATTATCAACCAAGAATAGTGTACCTAGCTAAACTCTCCTATAACTGAGGGAAAAATAAAAACCTTCTATAACAAAGAAAAACTGAAACAATATGTCTCCACCAAACTGTCACTACAAAGGTATTTAAAGATGTCCTACATATAGAGAACCAACTAAAACAGGATGAAGGCAGAGAAACATCCCCCAAACAAAGAATCAGATAAACATAGGCAGATCCTAGGTGACACAGCCCCTAAGAAGGTAGATAACATGGCAGGAACTTCCAAACACCTCAATCCTCTCAATATTAATGGACTTAACTCTCCAATCAAATGACATAGAATTTCTAGTTGTATCAAGAAACAGGATCCATCTCTCTGGTGTCTTCAAGAAATGTACCTTCCCCACAAAAACAAACATATCCTGAAAGTGAAAGGCTGGAATAAAAGCTACCAAGCAAACGGCCCCCACAGACACACTAGAGTAGCAATCCTAGTATCGATAAAATAGACTTCAAATTAAAATTAGTGAGAAAAGATAAAGATATACACTACATTCTAATAAAAGGATCTCTCCTACAGGAGGATATAACAATTCTAAATACCTAGTCACTGAATACCAGAGCACCCAAATTTATCCAAGAAACACTACTTTACCTAAAATCACACATAGATCCAAAGACATTGATTGACACATGGTGACTTTAAAGTCACATGGTGACTTTAACACACCACTTTCCCCACTGGATAGATCAACTCAGCAAAAACTGAAGATCTAAACAACTGCATAGACCAACTAGACTTAACAAACCCCTATAGAATATTTCACCCATCAGCAACAGATTACACATTCTTCTCAACAGCACATGGAACATTCTCCAAAATAGACCACATCTTAGGTCACAAAGCAAATTTCTCCAAATTCAGAAACATTGAAATTATGGGAATAAAATTAGAACTCAACACCAAATGCCACCAAACAAGGTACTATAACACATAGAGGCTGAACAACACCCTGTTGAACCATGAATGGGTCATGGAAGAGATTAGAAAGGAAATTCAAATGTTCATGATATTTAATAAAAGTGAAAATACAAATTACCAGCTCCTCTGACACAGCAAAGGCAGTTCTCAGAAGAAAATTCATACCTCTGAGTTCTTACATCAACAAATTGGAGAGATCTCAAACTAATAATTTAATGATGCACCTGAAGCTCCTTGAAAAAGAGCAACAAGTCAAACCCAACTCCAGGAGATGGAAACAAATAATTAAAATTAAATCAGAATTAAATGAATTGGAATCCAAAAAAACACAGAATCAATAAAATATTGGTTCTTCGAAAAAAATTAAAACTGACAGACCCTTAGCAAATCTTCTCAGAAAAAGAAGAGAACACTTCCCAATAAACAAAGTCAGAGATGAGAATGGAAACATCACCACAAAACAACCAAAATACAGACATTATAAGGGAATACTTCTTAAACCTTTATGCTCGTAAGTTTTAAAATCTGGATGAAATGGAAGAATTTCTAGCAATATTGACATGCCCAAACCAAAATGAGTCAAACCAACTTAATGAACCAATATCAAGCATTGAAACAGAAACACCAATAAGAGACCTCCCACCCAAGAAACGCTCAGGATTGGATGGATTTACAGCTGAATTCTACAAGGCCTTCAAAGCAGAACTCCATCAATACTCCTCCAACTATTCAATGAAAAGTAAGTTCACTAGAAAACTCCTTCTATGAAGCCATCATAACCCTCACCCCCAAACCAGGCAGGGACCCATCAAAGAAAGGGAACTATAGATTCATTTCTTTTACGAACATCAATGAAAAACTTCTCAACAAAATTTTGGCCAACTGACTTCAACAACTTATCAAAAAAATCATACACCATGATCAAACAGGATTCATTCCAGGGATGCCAAGATGGTTCAATGAACACAACTCAATTAATGTAATACATCACATCAAGAAGAGTAAGTCTTTTCAGTAAATGGTGCTGGAAAAATTGGTTAAACAACCGTAAAAAACTAAAATTAAATCCTTATATATCACCCTGCACCAGTATCAACTCCAAATGGATCAAAGACCTCAAAATAAAAGCAGATACCTTGAAAACATTACAAGAAGAATAAGAGAAACTCCAGGGCTCCTTGGCACAGGCCAAAATTTTCTTAATAATGATCCAGAAATACAACAAATCAAAGTTTAGACAAATGTATAGCATGAAACTGTAGAACTTCTGCTTGGCAAAGGCCATATCTAGTAAGATCATTGGGAGAACATCTTCACTAACTATACAATAGACAAGGGCCTCCTATCTAAAATATACTTAGAACTAAAAAACTTAAACCCTCCAGAAACAAATCCTCAAAGAAACAACCACCCCATCAATAAATGGGCTAAAGACTTAAAGAGAGACTTCTCTGAAGAGGAAATAAGAATGTCCAATAGACACATGAAGAAATGCTCAAACTTCTCTGGCCATAAAGGAAATGAAAATCAAACAACACTGAGATTCTACCCCACTCCAGTTAGAATGGCTATAATCAAGAAATCTAATAATGACAAGTGCTGGAGGGGATGCAGCCAAAAGGGAACCCTACTGCACTGTTGGTGGGAGGGTAAACTGTCCAACCACTCTGGAAATCAGTATGGAGGTTCCTCAAAAGACTCCACATAGAGCTCCCCTATGACCCAGCAATACCACTTCTGGGCATTTACCCAAACAACCACAAACAAGGGTATACTAAAGCTACCAGCACAACTATGTTTATCACAGTCTTAATCATCATAGCTAAGATATGGAACCAACCCCTATGCCCCTCAGTAGATGAGTGGATCAGGAAAATGTGAGATATCTATCTATCTATACATATATATGAGATACACACACACATATATACATACATACATATATATATAATGGAATTCTATGCTTCCATCAGAAAGAACAACACTGCCCCATTTTGTAGGAAAGACTTGGAAAAAATCCTATTAAGTAAAGTAACCCAGCCCCAAAGAAATTTAGGTCCCATAGTTTCCTTATTTGCAATAGTTAGTATACATATAGGATAATCTTATTAGATGAGCTGAAAAGCTCAAAAGCCATGTACATATGACCAGATAAGATGATGTTAAGTGAAATGAACCCCAAGATATGAACACGAGGTCTGTCTTTTTTCGTTACTGTTGCAAATGCACCATGTGATTTTATTTTTATTTGTTGTTGTTTCCTTTATATGTTCTTTCCCCTATGGCATATCCCCTGTTGTTGCTATACTTGATTTTGGTACCCTGCATCTTGTATATACATTTTTCTAATCTGGGGAGGGGAAGGACATGGGACAACCCAATGCAACAGGATACCCACAGGACAGTATATTGGAGACAAACTTTACAACTTCAGGTTGTAAAGGGGGTGATTAGGGAGGAAGCAGTGTGGGAGGTGGGGGAGAGAATGGATAGTATAGGAGTCACAAAGGGAAAGGGTAACAATGATCTAAAAGTAATGTACTCATTGCCTTACTCATGTAACCCCTCTGTACAGCATCTTTACAATAAAATAAAACTAAAACCCTCCCCTTCTAGTTATGACCACACTTATGGTTTCTTTCTTACTTTTAAATCTATGCTACCTAATTTGCGCATTAAGTACACACACAAAGTAAGGATACAATATTTTTGCCCAGATAGCTATTTACTTGTCCCTATTTAATACCCTCATCCTCACCAGAATAAGATCTGTGAATAGTATACTGAACTCTTACGTGCACTTGTATTTCTGGATTTCTATTTTGCCTGTTTAGTCTGTGTGTTTGTCTACTCATGTGCCAGAACCACATGGTTCTAATTACTGTAGCCTTATGTTAAGATATGCATTCTAGGCTTTTATACATGGTAAGACTTCTAATATTTTGCACATGATAAGACAGTTCTATTTCTGTTAACTAGTTGAAAGTTCAAAGGTCTAGATGATTTTGACTCTGGACAAGTAGTTTATTTCAGCTCCATGAGCCTGATTTTCATAATGTATGACTTGGAGAAAATGGTAACTTCCTTTCAGGACTGTCTGAAGGATTCAAAAATGTGGATAAAGTCAGCTGATGACTTTCAATTAGTGACAGCTTTACAGGTACCTTGCCAGATTTCAATTGCTAAGACTGTACCCAAAGACTTAACAAAAAACTCCCCTACTTATTTGTTCCTACCAACTGAAGAAAGGTATATCAAACAAACACAATTGTTCATGAAAGAAGCATTCTGAGGGGAGAGTAAACAAGAATCTTAAAATTCGGAGTTAATTAGCCATCTTCAACATCTGTTGGGCAATTACCACATAGCAGGAACTGGGGTGAGCTCTAAGAGTTAAATAAACCATAAACCACAACATCCAGTGTGTATTCACTGACTGCATTACTTGTCAGAGCTCACTGTGCTAAGTCCATTGTGGCAGATGAAGGGTTGGCAATCCTTGGCTGTGACTGGGATGTCACTGTACCCCCACACATTCCCTTGCCCACCCTGAGCCCCTGCTGACTTCCCCAGCTGTGCCACTCCAGGCACAGCCTCATTGCTGCCACCCTTAGGTCTCCAATATCCCTCCTTCTACGCACTCCACACCAAACAGGTCAGTCTCACCCTTGCCAACACAACTGCCAATGTTTCCCTCCACCACATTCCCATGTGAAGATCCAAAGTCCCAATACACAGCATTATCTGAGTGGCCAGCAAGGTCCAGAATTCAATTATCACCCAATGATCACCCATGTGATAGATAGCTGTCAGCTAGCTAGATATCTAGATCTATCTATCTACAGATAGATATAGATCTAATGTAGATAGATGATAGATTAGATAGATATAGTTTATCTATAGATAGATGATTGATAGATAAATCTAGATGATAGATAGATAGATAGCAAACCCATCCTGAACCTAGCTCCAAGCTCCTTGACTTGTACATAGCTATCTGTAACACACCTTAACCTCCCTATGACAGACAGAACTCTAGGATGACACTCAATGAGTCCCATCACTGAGTGGGTGGAACCATGATGTGCTCTGGATTTTACTGCAGATTTTACTAGTTCCAGGCATACAACAGGGTGACTGACTATCTCAGCTTAGGGAGCCAGAGGATTCTCCCACTGGCCTGAATGATAAAGTCCACCGTGCTAGGAGAATGTTTCAGGAAACATTGGCAGTCTCTAAGAACTGAGAATGTTTCCTACTTGATATCCCGTCAGAAGGCAGAAGCTTCAGTCCTCCAGCCACAAGGAACCAAATGTGTCACAACTAGAGCCAAAGGACAATGTTCAGTTCCTCCTAGGAACCTAGCCAGGGCATCAATGATTCCACCCTGCAGTCAGGGCAAACATTCCACTCAAGTTCTACCTGGACATCAGAAACCAGGCAGTAATAATTAATGAGTGCTTTCATCAGTTAAGTTTGCGGTGATTTATTATGCAACAATAGAGAATCTATACTGTTCTATTTATTCTTTAGGAGTCCATTCCAGAAGATTTCTGTGCTCCTCCTTCCTCTTCTTCCTTTACTCAGACTAAGCTGGGGCACTCTCTGATGTTAGTAAACAAGCTGTACAAATCTACTGTTGGGCCAGTTACACTGCAGCATCATTATTTGTTTTATTCCTTCATCATTTTTTTATTTGTCCCTTACCTTCTCTGTCTGACAGCAGTATCTTGGCCAACTTTCATCCTCAAAACATAACCTGACACCAGCTCAATGAATATTTGTTAAATGAAGGCAGCAAGGTCAAGTTCAAAGACAATACTTTTCTGCCTGGCAGATTCCACGTCCAATGTCATGTTGGATACCCTTGTGCAATTAATGAAGTACACCTTGATGAAAGGTACTATAAGCCAGTGCTTCTCATGTTCCACATGCATGTGAATCACTTGGGGATCTTACTAACCTGCAGATCTTGATTCAGGAGCTATGAACTAGGACCTGAGATTTCCAGCAAGCTCCCTACAGCTCCAAAGCCATTTCCAGAAATACCTGGACAACACACTGTGTGGCAAAGTTTGTGCCTCCCTCTAAGCAAGGAACAGTAGTGAAGAAGTGACAATCCAACAGTATCTACAATTATTCTATCATATGTGAGATGGACTCCCCAATTAGAGCTAATTTTCTATGGTATCTCTATGTTGCAGCCCTCTTCATTCAGTCAACATGCAGGAGTATTACATAAATCAAAAAAATAACTCTCCCCCAAGTCAAACTAAAAGAGTAATAAGAAATGATGTTCACGATGATTATGTTAACCAGGCATTGGAGCTCTTTTATAATCACTGCATCATTCAAAACTAAAAAGAAATTTACAGTATGCTCTCTGTCACTCAGCTAGTACACTGGGATATTTGGCTCACACTTTATTAGCTATTGAAATTCTGCCTAGAAAGAAAAAATATTCTTCACAAAAATAACATCACCTTTCAGTTTGGATGTACATTATCCTAGCTCCCTGTGTCTGTATATCCTTAAATGGATTGAACATACATAAACACAAAGAGGTTACCATTTTTAGTATCAGAGTAAGTTTGCATATCTTTTGATACAATGACTTCATTTCTAAACAATTCTGCAAAATAGGTAACTTTAATTCCATTGACAGAGTAGGAAAAATGCAGAACTTGGGGCTAGGTGATATAAGGTCAAATCGCATCTTGCCTATAAAGAGCTATTTAAGTTAGAACAAATGATTTCTATTCTTTGGGCCTGATTGTTCTCATCTATTAAAATACAAGGATTTGACTAAATGTTCTCCAAGGTCCCTGGCAGCTTTAACATTCTTTGCTTCTGTCTAGGCTAATTAATTATTTCATAAAGGTAATAAATCTACACGGCTACTAATGAATAGAGAATGAATTTTAAAAGACAAAAGGAAAAATGAGTGCTTTACCTATCCTCCCAAACAGAAGGCTTAAGGAAATCAATATGACATGAGAAAAATAAAACCATTACTGTGAGTCCCAGGTCTCAAACTTTCTAGCTCCAAAACCTGAAAATAAAGATTTAGAAAAAGAAAAAAGTAATGATGTCTCAAAGAAAGGCTGTCAGTGGTTGAAGGAATGTAAACTGAATCTTTGCCCTGGTATATTTCCTCTCACCGATGGAATAATGTATCATTTCAGATGGTAGGGTCATGAGGGGGAAACAGAAAGGCTGGATGTGCTAACTGCTCTTTCCTGATGGTGCTGAGCCTGTGCTCACAGGATGGGGCTAGCCATGTTTTGAAATCATTCAACCTATGTCTTAGTGTGTGAGTTCCAATCAAAGCAAATGCAAAGATTTCCAACTAGAGAGGGTTTCTGCAGCAATGGAGAGTTTCTGAGATCCTTACTGTCCTTTCTCCAGAAGAGCCTGACACTGCCTTGAGGGCCAACACATGGCTCCAAAGGTTCAGGGAAATACTGGAGTTCTGTTTAACAGTCACAGTAGCAAGTCCCTATTTTCTTTTTCTTTTCTTCTTTTTTTTTTTGGTCGGTCATGGGCCTGAACTCTGGGACTGAGTTGTCCCTCAGTTCTTCAGCTCAAGGCTAGCACCCTAACCACTTGAGCCACAGCACCACTTCCAGATTTTTTTTCTGCTTATGTGGTGCTGAGGAATCGAACCCAGGGCCTCATGCATGCAAGGCAAGCACTCTATCACTGAGCCACCTTCCCACATCCTCACCTGCTTATTCAGGTTTACTTTTCAAATTATTTTTTTAAATTTTATTTATTTTTTATTGTGAAAATACTGTACAGAGGGGTTACAATTACATGGGTAAGATAATGAGTACATTTCTTATCAAGCATTGTAGCTTCCTCCTTTGTTTCCCCTTCCCATCCCTCCCATCCTCCCTCTGCCCCCCCACCGAATCCTCCCCGCCCCACCCCACCAAAGTTGTAAAGTTCGTTTTCCACATAATGACTTTACTTCTCATTGTTGTAACAGGTCCACCTGTATCCTTATTTAAACAACTTGTTTTTCCCCTTCCCCTCCACAAATTATACCAACATCAAATACAGCAGGGGTTATACTGTGGGGGAGGGACATACAAAGCAACAAAGAAATAATCTTATAAATGCATTAGAAACAATCTCATGAAAGAAAAAAAAA
>NW_012267316.1:3376664-3436858 GCF_000151885.1 Dipodomys ordii
CTTGTTCAACCACTTTAGAAAGTAGTATGGAGGTTCCTCAAAAGACTCCACATAGAGCTCCCCTATGACCCAGCAATCCCACTTTTGGGCATGTATCCAAATGTTTACAAACAAGACCACACTAAAGCTACCAGTACTTTTCAAATTCTTTTTCCCTGAGCAAGTATAGAACATGAACTGATAATAAGTGAAATTAACGTTTCAGATAAAAATACAGGAATTTGTGGGACTTTTTCTATTGCTCTACTGAAATTTGACATGGCCAACAAGTAAAAGAAAATGTTTCCACTATTAAAGTAACTGGAAAAAACAGCTACCTCTCTGAATGAAACCTCCAAAGTACTTGTTAAAGCATATTTGGGGGGAGTGATAAAGGGGGAGATGGGAGGGCAGGGATGGTAAGGGGAAACAAAGGAGGAGGCAACAATGCTTGATAAGAAATAAACTCATTACCTTGCTCATATAATTTTAATCCCTCTGTATAGTATTGTCACAATAAAAAACTTATTAAAGAAAAAAATCATATTTATAAAACAGGGTGGATGGTAACAAATCTACAATGGTTTTGTAAACTTCACCATTCACCAAATGATACCAGTGTTGGGGATGAATTATTGAGATGAAAAAGAAGTAGGAAAGAATAATAAGAAACTATAATAATCCTACTCTAAACATGTTCTCTATTTCAATGCAAGGGATTTCACCAAATTCTGCCAAAGTTAAATAGAGCCATGGCTCCCTGATGTCATTTAATCCATGCCACTGGCCACTACGTCAAGTACAGCTTCTATGTTCCGCCATCATGACCCACAGAGCTAGCTTAGTCATCAGATAGTCTCATCCAACACAAAAGTAAGTGGAAAGAGTCTGAAAGATCCTCTCCTCTATGACGATTCTTCTACCAAGAAACTGAGCCCAGACTGCTGAAAGGATCTATCCTTGATCAAAGCTAATAAGCCAAAGCTAAAACTAAATCTAGACATTCTAACCCCCATCCCATTCCATTCCATGTTCCCACTACAACACCACCAAGAGCAACATCTGCTGCAGTGAGATGAGTCATTAACATCATACCATCCATCACAAACATCATGATCACTTCCAACCTCACGTCTTTGCCAATGCTGTTTCCTTGGCCCAGATCATAAAGAATCACCTCTCAATTTTGTTTGCCTCAAGATTAGGAAGTACTAGATGTTAATATATGAAATAAGTTACATTCATTCAGGGTGCAAATAACAGGATAAAATAAAACAACATTTGTTACAACACAGTAAGAAAATGCTACAAAAGGGTATCTTAGACTCTCTTCATCTCTCAAGGTCAAATTCAAAGCCCTCAGGACTTTCCTTTCTCTAGAATATGACCATAACACCTAGGGTGACAACCTGCTGCATAAGTACTTAGTTGTACTGCTCTACTCTACATAAGTTAGTTCTCTTGTATTCAGTAAAACTCTCAGTTCCTTGAGAGAATGAGAAATGTTTCACATTTCTATTTCCCAAAGTTCACCACTCAGTAGTTATGTATATCTTATGATTTGAATAGGTTTACAGAAAGAAGAATGGGAACTAACATTATTCACTGTCAGATATTGTATATACTTAATTATAAGCCATAAGTTTTATTCTCACACAGTCAATAAATTGTCCTTTGTGACACATGTGTCTTTATGTGAGAAATTTGTAGATATGTAGCTGTAAATTAAGGGGTTTGTGCTCAGAACACCCACATATACAGCACCTATCTGTAAAATCACTTTTAAAAAATACTTCGTTTCTGTAATTGCCATCTACTTAGATTATGATGGTCAATGCTAAAGGCAGCGGGTTAGGAAAGCTAGCAAAGTCATCCAAAATGACACTGGTTTTCATGCTGGAAAGGCCTAATAGGCAAAGAAGTCTCAAAAGAGGAGAAAAACCTCAAAACTCCTCTCTAAAGGGAGCAGCACTACAGATACCAGTGCCAGAAATACAGCTTGACCCTATAGAAGAATCAGGTAAGCAAAGATATGAGGTGGGTAATAAACCCCAACAAAAAGAGGCCCAGAAGAAGCTACTGTGAGTTAGAGGAGAAACACAGGGGACCTCTCTGGAGGGTGATGTTGGAAAGCAATCAAAACTTACTTAAGGGCTGGGAAGGTGGCTCAGTGGTAGAGCACTTGCCTTGCATGCTCGAGGCCCTGAGTTCGATTCCTCAGCACCACATAAGAAAAAAGCCGGAAGTGGTACTGTGGCTCAAGTGGTAGAGTGCTAGCCTTGAGCTGAAGAGCTGAGGGACAGTGCCCAGGCCCAGAGTTCAGGCCCCACGACCGGACCCCAAAAAAAAAACTTACTTAAGAAAAAAAGTATATATTCTTTAATCTGACAGTTCCACTAATAAGTTTTTACCTATGAATCATTTGTAAAAATATTCCCAGTGACAAAGACTAAGCTTACTAGATTAAAGGCTGACTGAATAAACACAAAAATACAAATGCAACTTAAATGTTTACATTGGGGCACTACTCAAATAATGTATAATGCATTCATAAAGAATAAGACCAGAATCTCAAAGACCTGCATGATAATTACAATAAAACAAGGTACACAGCAGGTAGACTGTGAGCCCATTTGGGATATGCATATATAAGTGTGACACATGTGTCTGCATGCATGGAGGGTAGGAAGTGGTACCTTTCCTTTTTTTCCTTTATAAATATACAACCAACTATGAACAATGGTCACATCTTTAAGAAAATGTTTGGGTGTTAACAAATGTAAGGGGATAAGGTAGCTGAATGCCAGTAGCTCACACCTATAATTCTAGCTGATCAGGAAGCTGAGATCTGAGGATCACAGTTTGCAGCCAGCCCAGGCAGGAAAGTCCATGAGACTTATCTCTAATTAAACACCAAGAAGCCAGAAGTGGCGCTGTGGCTCAAGTGATAGAAGTCAAAAGCTCAGGGACGGCACCCAGGCCCTGACTTCGAGCCCTGGGACTGGCACAAAAAAGGGGGATATTGAGAATATGGTAAGGAATTCACCTCCTCTTTTAATACATCTGTAAAATTTCACATTTGAATTATATGCTTGTATTTTTTAAAGTATAAATAATTTTTAAGACTAGATGGAAATACATAGAAATATTAGCCCACAAAGACATGCATTGACAAATATTATTAGCATCTAGACATCACTGAATATAAAATTACTGTCTCCAAAGCAGATGGTTAGGAACATTTACTAGATGTTTTATGTGCATAATTGCCCAGTGGGATTTTACTTGCTTGAGCAGAAATGCTACTTATAAAATCAGGAGGTTAATGCAGAAATTAAAAGGATTCATCAATATCTCAAGGAAATCTAGTGAAATCCAAACATGACTTTCTCCTTCTCCCTGGTAAATTCTGCTCCTTGTGAGCGAGCTAACTGTATTATGCCAGTGCATTCCACTCATGAAAATGGGTATGTAATTGGCAGTGTGACAGTTCAATGTGAAAGTCATTGTAAGTGTATGCCTTTTTAATTATCCAGTGTGATTATCTGTTAAAAATAATGATTTGTTATTTGTAGACACTAATTTTAATCTCAAAAATAGCAGTATGTTCCATGTACCTCAAAACCTAAATCAGTAATGCAGCCCTCTGAAAACTCATTTTCTTACTCTTATTCCAAGAGACCCATTTTCAAGGAGGTGCAAACAGGCACAATGAATGTCACTAAACAGATATTTCAGGAATCCAGTGATGTATGGTTTATGCAGAAGGTGCACATATGTCCATGTACAGCAATTCAAAAGTAAAGGCTCAAAGTGGGGGGTGAAAATGACGATAATGGCATCAGGATTTAGCCAGAAATAGAGTTTGCTTTTCAGAGAAAAACTGGAAATTTGTTCATGCAGACCAAGGTGACTGAATCCTGAGATGAAAGGATAATAATACTAGCAGCTTTAAAGGAAATGATGTTGATCTTTAAAATGGAAAATATGTTTAGACTGAGGGAGGTGGTCTCAAATGTTAAAAAAAATTAAAAATCAAGAAAAAGTACAATTGCTAATAATGATTAACTTTATAGTATCCTCAGTGGGTCTGAGCCACCTAGTTATTTTTCTGGGATAATTTCTCAAACATTTGCAGCATCAGAATCATCTAGATTGTTAATATTTAGGTTGTTAAAATGTTCCTAAAATATCTATTTAAAATTGCTGGGCCTCACTCCAAAGTCTCTGATTCAGTAATTACTCTTTAGGGCCAAGAAATTTGTACTTCTAATGACCTCCCAGAGGATGCTTGTGCAGATAATCTAGGCCAATTCCTGGAGAACCACTACCCAGGAACGGCTGAGGACATAGAGCCTGGAGTGCACTTGTCTCTTTTGGAACTTCTTTTTTTTGTTGTTGTTTTTGTTGTTGTTGGTGGTGGTGGTGGTAGTTGTGGTGGTCATGGCGCTTGAACTCAGGGCTTGGGCGCTGTCCCTGGGCTCTTCAGCTTAAGGTGAGCGCTCTACCACTTGAGAACCACAACACCATTCCCGGTTTTCTAGTGGTTTATTGGAGATAAGAGTCTCACAGACTTTTCTGCCCAGGCTGGCTTTGAACTGTGATCCTCAGATCTCAGCCTCCTGAGTAGCTAGGATTACAGGCATGAGCCACCAGCATCCCACTTTCTTTTGTAATTTCTAAAAGATGTCATCAACCTGCCCCTAAAGAACTGGCCCTGTGCTTATCAACCTACCTTCCAGAGAGGCTGAGCCCCAAGAAACAGCTCAAAGCTGGCTCATCAAACCTCTATGTACCTGGCACTGAACCACAGAATACTTTATGTATATTACTTTGCCAACTATAATGTGTAAATATACAACCACAAAACCACACAAATAGCTATCACACACACACACACACACACACACACTAGTAAATGATGGTAGCCCATAAAAAGATCAAAATCAGAAAGCTGAAATAGTCGACCATCCCAAAAGCTGCCACCACAGGAGCCTGCTGGCCATTCTGGCAACGTTTAAATTTCCAGGAATACATAGTTATAAGGAAACAACAGCTCAGGCAAGAAAACTAGGTGACTATACATTGCTATGAAGGTATTTTAGGTGCAATTAAAAATTCTGAGATGTGGATGGGTTGCATTCAATCAGTTGAAGACCATAACAAAAAACACTGAACTCTGAGGAAAAAAAGACAATGTCCCTCTACTGACCTGGGACTTAAGTCTGCAACATCAGCTTTTCCCTAGACCTTTGGCCTGCCCTACAGATTTCACACTTGTCGACTCCGAAATAATTCTCTAAATATACAGGAAGACAAACTTAAGATGGACATCCATATTGGTTCTGTCCTCCTGATACACTTCATAATTCTCCATTTCTTTCCTTGATTAATGGTCAAGGGTCTCCTTTGACCTATGAAGTTAACATTACCTTTTATTATGGAAGTGAAATAAGCCAGGAAATCACATGGGAATCTTACTCACATCTGGAATCTACAAGGCTTGACAAAGAAGTGGAGTGGAATGGTGGTGTCCAGAGGCTGGAGTGGGTGGGGAGAGAGTATAGAGGACAGATCAACAGGCACTAATTTGCAGTGAGCTGGGAGGAAGAAGTTCTAGGGAATTATTGCACAGTATGAGCACCACTGATAACAAGAATGCCTATACATTTCAGAAAGCTAGGAGAAAGGAACTGAAAACTTTCTACCAAAAATAAATGAAAAATTATCCAGGTGCTGGTGGCTCACACCTCTAATTCTAGCTGCCAGATCTGAGGATCTGAGGATCCAGGTTCAAAGCCAGCCTTGGTAGAAAAGTCAGTGAGCCTGTGAGACTCTCATCTCCAATTAACCAGAAAAAGCTGGAAGTGGAACTGTGTCTCAAAGAGTAGAATGCTAGCCTTGAGCAAAAAAGCCAAGCAACAATATGAGGCCCTGAGTTCAAGCCCCAGTACTGACACAAAGATAAAAGAGGAAAAAAAAACAACAAAATGAAAAAATGTGAAGGTACTATTTAACTTGATTTAAATATGAAATAATGCATAAGTATATTTTAACAATAACATTACATGATGCCCAATAATATAATTTTTTATGATTTTCCATATCCTTAAAGAAAATAACTTAAAGAAAATCAAAGAGGGTTGGGGATTGAGCTAAGTGGAAAAGCATTTGCCTGGCAAGTGCCAAGGCCTTGAGTTTGGTCCTCAGCACAGAAAAAAAATAAAGTAAAATAAAATAATTACCTTTTCAAATGGATCAACCATTTGACTGGTCAAATGGACCAGTCTCTTACACTCCATGACAGGATATGTAAAACTTAGCTACCACCAGCAACTTTCGGGGAATGAGCTGTGCCTTTAGGCAGATTCTATGACCTAAAGGCACCATGCACCGCAGCAGTAACTCCGCTAGGAGAGGCAGGGAGCTAACACCTTACCAAGCATCCATCCTGGGCCACATGCTCTTTGGAATCCATGCTAAGCTTCCTCTTCCTACTGGGCTGTTTCATGGCCACTTCAATACTCTTTAATAGTAGGTTTCTGCAAAACAGCACCACAGGGAAAGTTGAAGTATGCGAGTACAGTGGTTTTTCCTCTTCAGAATTACAAAAAAATAAACCCAAACTGTTGCTGTGGTTGGGTTAAGATTTGAGTGTGTCCTTCAAAGGTTCATGCATCCAAAGCTTGATTCTTAACGTTGCATTGTAGAGAGGAAGGCTTTTTATAAATACAGCTAAGTGGGGCTGGGAAGGTGGCTCAGTGGTAGAGCGCTTGCCTTGCATGCATGAGGCCATGGGTTCGATTCCTCAGCACCACATAAGCAAAAAAGAAAAAACCGGAAGTGGCGCTGTGGCTCAAGTGGTAGAGCACTAGCCTTGAGCTGAAGAGCTGAGGGACAGTGCCCAGGCCCAGAGTTCAGGCCCCACGACCGGACCCAAAAAAAACCATAAATAAATTGATAAATAAATAAAGTGATAGGCCATGGAAGATACTGTCCTTAAAAAGAATCTAATAGAGTTCTCATGGGGACCTCAGTTAGTTTCCAAGAATTGTTTGTTTAAAGTAAAACATGATTACAGACCAGATTGTGTGAACCTGTAATCCCAGCTACTCAGGAGACACAAATAGAGAAGAAGGAGGTCCCAAGCCAGCTAGGAAAAAAATGCTGGTGAAACATCATCTCAATCAATAAGCTGGGCGTGTTGGTGCATGCCTGTACTGTGGTCACAGCTATATAGAGGGTCATGCCCATAAGCAGAAAGACTAAAGTTTGTGCAAAAATGCAAAAGCAAAACAATGCAAAAAAATGATTTTTTTTAAAAAAAAGGGGTTGTGAGTAGGGTAAAGCATCTGCCTGGCAAGCATGAGGCTCTGAGTTTAAACCTCAGTACTACACACACACACACACACACACACACACACACACACACACACACACCACAGCCTGGTCACTCCTTGCCCACTGTGGCCTCCCATCCTCTTGTGTAAATGCTCACTCCTACCACCATGATGCCATTGCTATGAGATGAGATCTTCACCAGGTTAATGCCAGCACCATGCCCTAAGAACTGTTAGCTAATATTCTATGATAGTAACAAAGCACTAACACACATGCTTACAATTACTCTTCATACATTGTTTGCTGACAAAAAAATTCACTATTGCTCTTCCAGCCCCTAAGATAATAATAAAAATAATGGAGAAACAAATGGGATTCCTATCAAACTTGGGATTTCTATCACATAGAAAATAGGTATTATGATTTTGTTCTTTATCTATGATAAAAAAATGATTGTTTTCTTTATGCTGAGCTGACTCAAGCAGTTAGAATCCCCACCATCTCTCCTCGGCCACTGTACTCACATAGTCTGAGAGTCCACCAGCGTCAAGGAGAAATGATTCTTGATAAGTGGTATCTGCAGTCATGCAAGACATAGAACAGCCATCTGAAAGACAGAAATAAGAAAAACATTACCTATTTACATGACTGTCCTCCAGCATGTTAATAAAGAGTCCTTAACATTCTTTGAGGTGGATACTGGTAATTCTATGTACTAAGGAGGTGGAGACTAAGAAGATGATTGAGGTTCAAGGCCAGCCTGGGCAAAAAAATTTTCAACAACTCCATCTCAACAGAAAAATATGGGCATGGTGGTATATATCTGTCATCCCTGCTAGAGCAGGAACTGTAGGACTGAGGCAAAAGTCAGCCTAGGCCAAAAGGGCTAGAAACTGGCTCAAGTGATAAAGCACAAGCCCAGCAAGCACTCAGCCCTGACATCAAGCCCCAGCATGGAAAAAAAAATATTTGAAATGAGATTTTTATAGAGCAGAATAATCTGAAGAATCAAGTATGAATACCAATAGACCAATTATTCAAAAACAAATCACATTAAACACTTTTATCAACTGATGCAAAATTGTTCTATAAAATTTACAAGCCCTGTACATCACCTACACTCCCATGTTTTAGGATCATACATCCAATGTCTTCATTGGTATATCTACCTGAACAACGACCCTCTAAATACGATGGATGCAGGCTCTGGTGGCTCACACCTGTAAGAAGCTGAGAGCTGAGATTCCAAGCCAGCCCAGGGTCAAATCTGTGAGAATCTCATCTCCAATCAATCAACAAAAAAACCTGAAGTAGAAGCATGGCTCAAGTGGTAGAGCACCAGCACTACCAAAAGTCAACTCCAAAAATCAAACAAGATCACAAAGCCCTGAGTTCAAACCCAAGTACTGACTCAAAAGAAAAGAAGTAAAGAAAAAAAAAAGAAATGCTAGGAACATAAACTTACTCACAACTGAGGCCCTTGTTTACTCTTACACAGGACCACTTAGGTCTACTCTCTCTCTCTCTTTTTCTCCCTCTCTCTGATGACAAGATCTCTCTCCCCTCTCTCTGATGGTCACACCCCCATGACAACTGGCTACCTATTAGCCCACAGTTGACTTTACAGTTGTTACACTGTGCACTGCTAAAGAACACAGGCCAAGGAGCAAGTAAGTGGAGGCTAAAATCCATGTGCTCTCTGTAATCACTGTTTCTCTTACCACAGCATAGCATCTACCCAGGAAAACAAATGCATCTTTACCGACCCCAAACCATGACCTCCCTGGGGCTAATGGCAGCCCAGACTCTGCCTGAGCCAGACACCTAACATTACTAATTAACATTTCATCTTTTAGGTCTGTCACACCACACATTATCACCAGGTTTGTTTAATTTTTAATCCACCACCTATTTCTTGACTCTTCTTCCTCTACTTTATGATCCATTCAAAGGCAAACGTCTCAGTTCTTCACATCACAGTAGGTCTGCCCTTTTGCAGCCCCAAACTTTAGCTGGTCCTTAGCTTCCAAGTACCTTTTCTATTCCTTGTACCCACCTTATCTCTTTAAAGTCAAAGAGACTTCAGTTTTTTCAGGAAAGCCTTCCCAATGAGCCCTGCATATCTTACTTACAATCCAGGGTCCTGAGGCGTGTCTTTCAAATAGCCCTTAACACTTCAGATTTTTGTATTTTTGTCTATCAGGAGATATGTCTCCTGAAGACAAGGATTTCCCATTATCTGGATTGTACCTGGCTTACAGTAGACTCAATACACACTCATTCAGCTGAGCTGCATATATGTGACTCCTTGCATTACAAGGAGCCTTAGAGTCCTTCCAGTCCAAGGGACATCAGTTCTGGAACCCTATCTACTGTCTAAAATGTTGTAGGATCAGAAAGAACATTATTCTCAGATTGGACTCCTGTCTTTTTCTTTCCTTAAAATACAGAAAAACAACCAATCAACAAAACCATCAAATTCTAGTCAGATAATGTCTGTGTTCTTAAGACAGGCATGCACCTCCTGAATTCAGTAACACTGCATTCATTTTGTAGGATGTAAATACAGTCTATCATGCCTGGCTGCTTCTAACGCTGTGGACATCTATGCAAATGAGTAGCTTAAACTTGCTGCCTTTAGCAAAGTGAGAGCATACCAGACATAAGCCTTGCCAAGGCTGACTTGCCTTTCATGATGAATCATACCCCATGGCTTGTCAAACAGAAATCATCTTCTACTGCCTTCGAGGTGGTCTGCCTTGCTAATCCTTGGTAATTATCTTAATAACCTGTTTTGCTTACAACAAGTAAGCCTGAATTTATCATGTTATATATCAGGAACAAAATGAAATTTTATACCAAAGAATAGAATTAACACATGTGACAACGGAATCCCTTAAGATTCAGAAATAATAAATCAAAGGCATGAAAGACACCCAATGTTCTACATATTAATTTTGTTACTAAACAACTATGGAATCAAATATAAAATGTCATCAACTATAATGCATAGAAAATGAGTGATACAGGATAGATGGACAGTGTGACGCACAGAAAAACAGACTGCTAGAGAAGTTTTGTATAGTCTCTCAGAATGCTACTTCAGAATGTGCTCTAACCAACACAACAGAACACTTCTTTTTTTGTGCCCATATTGGCACTTGAACTCAGGACCTGGGGGCTGTCCCTCAGTTTTTTCACTCAAAGCTGACACTCTATCACTTGAACATCAGCTCCATTTCTGACTTTTTAAAAAATTTAATTGGAGATAAGTGTTTCAGATACTATTCTGCCTGGGCTGGTTTCAAACTATGGTCCCCAGATCTCAGACTCCTGAATACTAGCTAGTATTACAAGCATTAGCCACCAGTAACTGGCATAATATATCTTTTGAAAGAAATGAACTTGCTTTATTAGCCCAGTACCAAAATACACAGATCATTCTGGTTGTCTGATACATGGCCTACTCCCAAGGACCCTAATTGTTATAACAGCTACATGCCTTTTGCTGAGTTGTAAAGAAATTGGAAAGTTCTTTGAGTCAGGAATAAATATATTAAATCATTAAGGGCAGTAATGAGACATACTATCCAGAGGAAGAAAAAGTGGATGACGTTTTGGCTTGGTAATACCATTCAAGCGCTAACTAGATAACCAGGAGTGGGGGAAGCGGGGAGGGATTTCAATCAGCAAACCTCAGTAAAGTGGAGGATTTTTGTAGTCATTGTTTTGTTGGTTGGGTGATAACAAGGGCTTTGACTCAGGGACTCAGGATCTCATTCTACTTGCTTGCTCACAACTAGAGCTCTACCACTTGAGCCATGCCTCCAGCCTAGATTTTTGCTAACTATTTTGGAGATGGAGTCTTGAGAACTTTTCTGCTTAGACTGGTCTCAAACTGTAGTCCTCTAGGATTGAGTCTCCTGAGTAGCTAGAATTACAGGCGTAAGCTATCTCTGTCTGGCTCTAAATAAGATTTTATACTAAAATAAAACAAAACAAAAACAACAGGTCTGTGTATGTACATCATTTGGGTTTCTATGGAAACCTGGAAATATTGTGTTCATTTTTCAATGTAATCTTCTTAATCAGGTTGATTTCTCTTAATACTCAGGAGAAGTTTCATTTCCACTGCCAAACATTTGTCTCCCTGACCCTTTCCTAGTTAAGAAGACAAATTAAATTTCTCAATGAAGCATTTAGACATTTCAAATTTATCTGATTAAGGAAGAATTGCTATAAATAAAAAATAACTTGTTGTTTATATCCCAGTGCTATTAGTAATTTTTTCAAAAATACTTGTTGTTCACCTACTGGCATCCACACGGGTGCAGGTACTTTAGGGTGGAACAAAAAGCTATATCAGACACCCTAGGAAGGAAGGTAAGCACAGGATCCCCACCTTAGGTAACAGCAGGGTTCTGCTTTCTCTCCTTTCTCTCTTCTGTTCCCCCAAATGCCCCAGCTTAAACAAGAAATTACATGGAGTGGACAAATAAGACACTTACAACAAGCCAGACACTAAGGGATCATGCCTGTAATTCTAACTACTCAAGAGGCTGATACCTAAGAAACAGAGCTCCAAGCCAGCCCAGGCAGAGAAGTACTCAAGACTCTTACCTCCAATTAAACAACAAAACGCTGGCCTAGAGGTATGGCTCGAGAGATACAGTGCCAGTTGTGAACAAGCTCGCTGAGTAAGAGCAAAAGGCCTTGATTTCAAACCCCAGTATTAGCATAAAAAGAAGGAAAAGGAGAAGAAGAAGGAGGACTATGAAGAGGATGAGGAAGAACAAAAACAAGAAGAAGCAAATCCACTCACAAGAAATTCAGGCATACCATTAAAAACTACAATGTGACAAGGGTGTTCCTAGGAGAAGGCCATGCCCAACAGTCAGTACCTGGAAGAAGAGTCTACTCTAAGAAATTGCAGAGAATTTAAAATGAATTTGACAACCAAATACAAATACAAAGGTCTGATTACAGCACTGATTCCTCCCCACTTCAAAAATGTTAGCAGGCTCTAAAGTTTTTCATCAGCTGACGCTCAATGTGAAGAGGGCAAATGAACTGGTATCTGAATAAATGAATAAGCACTTACAATTGAATGCACATTGGCAACTTAGTCATGAACGGAACAACAGCCAGCACTTCCTGCACGCTCATGTGCCAGGTACAACAATGGTCCTGTATGCAGTTGCCAGGTCTAACAACCCACAACATGGAGGCCACCCCCACCCCCTGCCAGTCATCTTACAGATGAGAGAACACTGACAGAGGGAAGATTGAGTAACCCCTTAAGACTGCGAAACAATCCCAGAGTCCCTCTTTAAAAATATGTGAAGCTATAGCTCTTATAGCTACAGCTAGTGTTAGTTTAGTTATTGAAATTTACCCAGTCAGTAGACTAGTCATACACAAATCGAAGTCAAAAAGGGACATCCGGCTTCCTCTGAGCTTACCTGTACCCTTGTGTTGCAATGCATGCACTTGCAACCGGGCAACTGCTTCCTTGTACAGATTTTGCAGTACTCAGGGTCTCCTGCTTGGTAGGCAGGAGAGCCAGACTCTGAGCCCTTTTTCTTTTTGTTTTAGTTCCTTTTCTGATAGGGTCTCCTGCTTTTGGACCAGGACCAGCTTCAGAAGGCCATTCCTCTCCCTATACCTCTAGCATAGCTAGGATTACATTAGCAGGCCTCGTTTGTTTAGATAGGGGTCTCACTATTTTTTCCCCCCAGACTGGCCTCAAGACCCAATCCACCGATCCTTACATCCTGAATGTTTAAAATTACAGGCATGCACCTCTGTTCTTGGCCAGCATACTGTTTTTTCTTATTTTAGCTATATTACACACTTGGAAATCATAAAACAATTAGTAGCTAATTATGCATTAACTGTGCAGTCACACACATCTTCCAAGAACAACATGACACAGAACTCCCATGATTCAGGGTGCAAAGGATGTTACACGGGCTTTTTTTGAAACTTACATGTAAATTTGGGTCCTTTCTGTCACCAGTGCTGCAAATTAAATTAAGTAACTAGACACAGAATCCCCCCCCTTCTCTGTCACACATGTGCATTTACATACACTCACGCACACAGGCACCATTAATTACTGAAGTTCTACCAAAGACAAAGGTCCTGGGGCTGGGAAGGTGGCTCAGTGGTAGAACACATGCCTTGCATGCCAGAGGCCCTGGGTTCGATTCCTCAGCACCACATAAGCAAAAAGAAAAAAGCCAGAAGTGGCTCTGTGGCTCAAGTGGTAGAGCACTAGCCTTGAGCTGAAGAGCTGAGGGACAGCGCCCAGGCTTAGAGTTCAGGCCCCATGACCGGACCCCCTCAAAAAAAAAAAACAAAGACAAAGGCCCCGAGACTGAGGACAAGCACACTCAACACACCCGGAGTCCAGATCTTGACTTCTAGATACTATTCTCCACTAAAGAACTGGAGTTTCCTTAGAGGAAAGAGTCAAATCCAGGCTTGAGCTAATATTGGAAAATACTGCAAGAAGTGTGGGATGGTTGCATGAGAGGCCAACTGAAGTTCAAGTAGGAGCATTGTTGTCACAACCAATCATATCGGACACTATGGTGAAACATGCACGTGTATCCATTTGTCTGCTCACAAGGACTACATATATTCATTTAACTTTACTACAGTAACAACATACAAGCTCTTTGGTTGATGCAGGGGAAATAATTGTAAAAGAAGCAAACTTCAGAAACAGAAATAATCAACATCAAAAAAAAAAAACCTACCATTGTAAAACAAGCAATTGTAAAACAAGCAAACTTCAGAAACAGAAATAATCAACATCCAAAAAAAAAAAACCTACCACTAGCAACGAGGGTAGAGTATACTATAAGGAATGTTTTTTTGTAGCCATTCCTGTAACTACAGAACAGAGGCTCACCCAGTATTGGAAGGAGATGCAGCAGGAATTCCCATGCATGGTCATCCAAACTGAAGCTTACAGGAGGGGGATCTCAAGATGAATCAGGTGGATGCTGCACGTGCCTACAACTTCATTGCTTCTAGATACATCATGTGTGTAAAATGCAGTATTTACAGTGACATGTGTGGCAGAAGTGTAACAAGATCCCAAACTCCCACCAATAGGATGTGGGTACATTACAGCATATGAAAAAATGAAGAAGTGTATGGCGTTTAAAGTAAGTGAGTTGGAATGACATACTTTCTATCATGGATAAATCTATATTTGAACAAAGGAGCAAAAGGCAGGATGTTACATGCCATCCATCATGCACGTCATGTTAGCTTTCAGACCCAGTCACCTCCAGTCAGAATCAAAACCTCAGCTGAGTCTGCCTCCAACTATAGAATAACACAGTGTCTTGGGAGGGTAAAAGACAAATGTCTTTGGGGACAGCAGATCTGAATGATTACTAAAATGCTTCATTTCTTTGAGTAAACAGACCCAAAATGCTGAAACGATTTAAGCCTGAATGGCCTATATAGAGTTGTTCACTTTCTTTACTCTTGACTGTAATAAACATCCAGCATGCAGGGATTACTTTATTGGAGAAATTAACCCATGTCTTCAAATTTACTTTTTTAAAGATTTCATGTGCTCCTGAATTATTATCTTATCATCATGAAATAATGTGAGTTTTGCATCCCTGGATTCAACCAAGCACAGATCAAAAATACTGGTGAGAACATTCCAGAAAGTCCCACAAAGTAAAGCTTGATTTTTGTCACAGGTCAATCATTACTCTGAACCACAGAAGTGGCATTTTGTACATGTGCTAGAGATGCTGTGGAAAAGGATATGGTCCACTTACATACAGATTCCACACCATCTTATACAGGGGCTGAACATCCAAAGATGTAGCTCCCATACATGGCCATAAGGGGCAATTAAGGGACATGGACACTAAGGGACAACTTCACTTCCTTAAAATCGATCTTTTGACAGAACCTCCAGAGAGTTGACAGAACCCTCTGGAACACTTAGGGAATCAAAAACAATCTTCAGCTCTGTATCACCCAATGCAACACCAGCAGTGAAAACCTAAGCCAGCACTTGCTTAACTCCAAAGTTCCACCCCTCACCTTAGAGTTCCATTTCTAAAAGGAAGTTGCTACTTCCTCTGGCTACATGGAGTCTTTTGTCTGTTTAGTTCACACAGGGATATAGAATCCTGTGTGTCAGCGAAAAAGTGTGCAAATAAGTCATTTGCTTGCATTTAGCTGATTGCAGAGCTACAGCTACAATGTAAGATTGAGTTAGTGGTAAAGCAACAGCCTTAAGTGAAAAAACTAAGCAAGAGCATGAGGCACTGAGTTCAATCCCCAATAGCAACACAAAAATAAAAATAAAATGGAATGTAAGACTGACACAACAACCCACTTCCTACCACTGAGGAATACAGACTATGTTCATTACCACACGTTTCTAACAAATGCTCTGTGGAAGTCTTGCTGGAATTCAATATCACTAGTATCACTAAGCCTGCTCAGATGAATCAGCTTCCAGGGACATCCTTAATACAATGGCACTTGGATCATGACACTGGCATTGCTGCCTAAAAATGGCACACTACACTAAACACCTTGTAAACTCATGGTTTGCAGAAATGAAATCAAACTGTTTTGTTATTCGAGCGTGTCTCTGCTAGGAGCATTTCAGGGAAGCATCTGACCTTGGTGAAATTCTATTAACAGGATTTTCATCAGGCAAGTCAACAAGGAGAGCTGCAGAAGCTTGCTCTAGTCTGATACCACAAGAAGCAAGAAGTCAAGGCTGGAGGAGTGGAAAAGTCAAATAGTCACAAGTTCTCAGTGTGACTCCAGCTCACCGGCTGAGACCAAGATGAAGCTTCACTCACTATGAACAGACTGCACAACTCTATAGGCATGTCTTCTCTCCAATTACAATATAAGACACAGGTGGGAGATGCCGGAAACTTCAGTGTATAGATTTACAACTGCTGGTCACATGAACACATGTAACCAGCACCCAGATCAAGAAACAGAACACTGGAATTTACAGCCCCTCCAAGGGTAATCAACTTCCTACCCAACAGATTACTCACCTCATTTTATGTGCTGTACAGATCGGATAGTAATTTATGAATGTTTCCTGTGCCTGGTTTCACAGTCATTCATACTGCTGTATACATGTGAAGACAATGCACTCCTATTGTTACATAACATTGTTCAACGTGTAAAATATTTTTCTACCTCTCTACTGGTGAGTACTTGGGTAATTTCCAGGTTGACACTAATACAAATAGTGTGCCTTTCACAATCTATACAAAACCTTCACTGTATAGTTAGCACATTTCTGTTGGTCCAAACCAAGGAGGAAAATTCTTGGATCATACAGTATGTATCTTGATTCTTCTACTAGTGTGGTAACAACTTCCCATATACTTGATGCCTTTGAACAACATAAGTTATTGCCATATAGTTGGAAGGTCAGAAGTCTCCTGGGGCTTAATTCAAGGTGTCAATGAAGCTGTTTCTTTCTGTAGGCTCCAGAAAATGCATTTCTTGACCTTTGCCTGCTTCTGCAGTCTCTGCTGGTTGCTGGCATCCCTTGGCATATAGCCCAATCCTAGGTCTGTCCTCTAAGCTAGTTAAGTCTTCTCTGAGGACATCACCCTAGCCCTGACTCTCTGGCTTTTTTCTACCATATTAAGGGAATCCTGTGATTGCATGGGCCAATTTGAATAATTCAGGATTATCTTAATCACCCTATCTCAAAACAGCTGATTAGCAAGCTCAATTCTAGCCCTATTCTCCATTCCCAAGCTCCCAAGCTACAGGGAGGAGGAGGTAGATATTTTTTGAGGGCCATGATCTTCCTCCAAAACCAGATTGCACATATTTTAAAAGATGTATTTAAAACTCAGAATATAAGCATTTTCTGTCACAGTAAAGCAAACTTAATATTGCTCCTTTCTATAAAGCTTTTGTTTCTTAATATTGTGATTTTTCTAAGTAGTAAAGTCTGCAATTACTAAGCATAAAAGTAATATCTATATTAATTGATTTCTAATTTATGCTGCATGTTAGGGGCTACATACAGAAATACAAAATAGGCAAAATTAGCTTCAATGGTCAGTTAAGCAAATGCAGAGGGGAAAGAAGACTAGAAAAATATAACAAAAACTTTTGTATTACACCACTGAGCTCTGGATTAACAAAAGAGGGGGAGAGGAGAAACAGGCAAGACCAAATGAGCTCCATACTAACAGTTTTGCTTCTTTATTCTATTTGGGTAAGTGAATCATAAACCATGTGCATGTTTTGAGATTAAAAACTGACTCCAACAACCCAGTCAGGAGCCAAGCAAATCTCGTCTCATTTTGATTAAGGGCCAATAAGCCTCTTTTCACCGGTGTAGACAATAACACAGAACAAGATTGGTTCACTATAGACTGATAGAAAAAATAATCACCAGGAAGGAAATCAGAAAGCAGACTATTCAAGTAAGTGGGGGAGGTCTTCTTCCTCTCTTTCCCCCAGCAAGTAAGGTAGAAAGCCCCAAACTGTGATAGCAACAATGTCCTATATGCAATACCTAACAACATGAACAACATGAAATGCTCCTGAAACCTGCAGGAAGAACTATAAGGAAAGTACACAGGAAACTCACCAATATGCGAGTCCAAAGAAGCAAAACACACAAGAAGGAAATTCCCAGAAGTCTTCACAAAAGAAGAGGCTTTGAGAGATTTTTTTTTACAACAAGTATATATATAAACTCATGAGAAAATAAAAAACAGACTACATGAGACAAGAATAGAATATAGATATAGTTCAAACCATTTTCATTTGTTTGAGTATATTTTTTAAATTTATGTGCTTATTTAGTTAGTGCTGATACTGGGATTTGACCTCAGGGTCTTGACACTGTCCTTTTACTCAAGGCTAATGTTGTATCATTTGAGCCACAGTTCCACGCTCAACTTTTTGCTGGATAATTGGAGATAAGAGACTCATGGACACTGGGTGCCAGTGACTCACGCCTGTAATCCTAGCTACTCAGGGGGCTGAGAACTGAGGATCTCAGTTCAAAGCCAGCCCAGGCAGGAAAGTCCGTGAGACTCAATAAACCACCAGAAAACTGGAAGTGGCGCTGTGGCTCAAGTGGTAGAGCGTTCTCCTTGAGCTGAAGAGCTGAAGAGCTGAGGGACAGTGCCCAGGCCCAGAGTTCAAGCCCCACGACCAACAAAAAATAAAAAGAGAGAGAGAGAGACTCCTGGACTCTTCTATCTGGACTGGCTTCGAACCGTTATCCTCAGGCTCCTACATAAAAAGGATTACTGGTGTGATCCACCAGCTCTCATCTTCAAACACTTTCTTTAAAAAAAAAAAGTAGATTTGAGGGAGGGTCTGCTGGCCACAACTATAATCCCAGCTATTCCAGAAGAAGAGGCATGAAGTTAGTGAGATCCTATTTCAAAAATAAAATACAAGCAAAGGCTAGGGTCCCTGCTCAAAGGATATAGCCTTTGCCTAGCACATGCTAGACCCTGGGTTCAATCCTTACTCTACAAAGAAATAGTAGATTTAAACAAGAAGGAAATCTGAAAATGCAGTACATAGTACAACACAGTAGCACACTTTTCAGAAGTGAATGTTATTAAAAGAGAGTCGAAAGTGGAAATAATACTACAAAATAAAACTTAGGAAGATAAGAATAAAATTCAGGAAAAACTACAAAAGAGAAGTCTGCTATGAGCAGTTGTTTTCAAAACTTGCTATCAAAGAGTCAAATAGTCAGGCACTGGAAGCTTGCTCCTGTACTTATAGATAATTGGAGAATTAAACACCACAAATCCAGACACAGAGATATGACTCAAGTGGTAGAACACTATCCTGGAGCAAAAAAGCTTAGAGACATTGTCTAGGTGCTGAGTTCAAGCCTCAGTCCCAGTGCACACAGACACGCGCATGCGCACGGACCCACCACCACCACCACACACACACACAAGTTCCCTGGTCTCCAGACTAACCAATGCAAGTCTGGAAAGCAGTTGAAAATAACATTATCAGTACCAGCTAATATCACAGGTAGCACCTCAGAGAAGCAGTTCAAGCCATCATATTAGAGGTGAGTTAATTAAATGTTTAACAAAACATAGCAGGCTAATTATTTTTTGTCCATCATGGGGCTTAAGCTCTGGGCCTGGGTGCTGTCTCTCAGCTCTTCAGCTCAAGGCTAGTGCTCTTCCACTTGAGCCACAGCACCACTTCCAGCTTTTTCTGCTTATGTGGTGCTGAGGAATCGAACCCAGGTCTTCATACAAGTGAGGCAAGCACTCTACCATTGTACTACCATACCAGCCCTGCTAAGTTTTTTTTAAACTAGGGCTTGAACTCAGAACTCTGAGCTCTCCCTTAGCTCTTCTCCTCAAGGTTGGCTCTCTACAACCTGAGCCACACCTCTACTTCCTATATTATGTTTGTTAAGGATGAGTGGGAGAAGACTGGAGTAGGGATAGCTGAAATAGGACCAAGTAACAAGGTGTTCACTACCTTCTAAAATATATTATCAATGGTGTAAGCTATGCGTATAAAGTTGGTTCATTAAAAACAGAAATGTCCTATTATTTGAAACACCTAGCAGGCTAATTTTTAAGATGGACATTTTGTATAACCTGAAAATGATGTTATAAATACGTAAGTGGCCCTTAGAGATAAAAAAAAAATTTACCACTCTTCAACTAAAACAACTCATGAACACTAAGCCAATATCGTAGAAGATACTTAAAGAAATATTATACAGAAAAGAAGAAAGGTATACATGAGCATGGAAGTCAGGAAAGAATAAATCTCATTAGGAGAGTAATCAAAGAAAAGTCGAAATTAACAATACATTACCTCGGTAAACCAGTTAACCTCTAATATGAAGAAGAAAAAAAGAAACAATTAATCAGGTGCCAGTGGCTCACATCTGTAATCCTAGCTACTCAGGAAGCTGGGATCTGAGGATAACAGTTAAAAGCCAGCCCAGACAGGTAAATCCATGAGAATCTTATCTCCAAGAAACTACTCAGAAAAAAGTGATAGAGCGCTAGACTTGAACAAAAAAAAAGGAAGCTCAGGGACAGTGTCCAAGCCCTAGGACTGGGGGGAGGGATGTGAGAGCGAAGGAAAGAAACTTTCCTTACCGAGTAAGATTTACACAGGCTACAAACAATGTGATAAAACATGATATCTCAATACAATAAATCCTAAGGGGCAAACTGAAGTAGCTCCACAAATCCAACATCAAAACAAAATTAGTCTAAAAGTCACTACAAATTAATAAAGGAAACAATCCATCAAGAAGTTACAATTGTAGATACATGTGCACTGAACACTGCACCCAAGATCATAAGAGAACAGAAACACTAAAGAGACATATAGGTCCAGATGCAACAACACTGGATAATGGCAATAACCTGCTCTCATCAATAGGTAGATCACCTTGACAAAAAAACAAAAAACAACTAACAAAGAAACTTCAGACTTAAGTTATACAATAGAGCAAATGGACTTAACAGAAATGTATAAGACTATATCATCCAAGAGCTTTGGAGTATATATTCTTCTTGGAAATCCACAGAAGTTTCTCCAAATAGATAACAAGCCTTTACAAACACCAAAATATTAAAAATCATTCCATATATTATATCAAATCAAGTAAAATTATACATCATACCAAGAGAAACTATTCACACAGTTTGAGATAGAACAATACACTGAATGTTCAGTGAAGAAACTAGAGAGGAAATTAAAAAATTCTTAGAACCAAATGAAAGTGAAAATACAACTTTCCTAATCTTTAGGATGTAACAAAAGGATTTCTAAGAGAAAAGGCTATAGCCATAGGGCCTACATTAAAATACCAATGAGATAAATAATCTAATTATATATCTCAAAGTCTCATTAAAAGGCTAAGAAACTAAACTTAAAATCAGTAGATAAAAATAAGTTAAGTAACAATCATGGGAAAAATAAAGAAAAAGAGACTAAAAGCATAATACAAAAGATCAGTGTAACAAGAAGTTGGTTCTTGGAATAAATGCATAAGACTGACAAATCTTTAGCCAAATTAACCAAAAGAGAAGGAAAATCCAAATCAATATAAGTAGAAACGAAAGAAATGAGATTATAAATTATCACTGAAATTCACAGGATTATTAGAGTATATTTTGAAAATTATTTCACTAAATGGGAAAACCAAGAAAAAATGGATGATTTTCTGGCTATATCTGACCTACCAAAATTGAACCTGAAGTATATATACTAATTAAACAATGTGGTTGAAGCAGTAACCTGCAAGGGAAAAGTGTTTCTGATGTGATAGAAGTTAAGGTTAGAGTTTAAAACAGACTTTTGTAAGTACTCATCTTTTAGATAAGCCTCACAGTAAAATAAAGAAAATCCCTGTAGTTGAGACACAAAAGAGAAAGATAAATGAATCAAATCATACGACTACAAAGAAATGATTGATCCAAAAGGAAGATGGCAGCAGCAGAAGAAAGAACTATGAAACAGTCAAAGTAGAATTACTAAAATGGCCATTTTAGGTCCTTACCTGTAGATAATTAGTTTAAATGTCAATAGATTAGTCCTCCAGCCCAAAAATAGAGAGCAAATTGGCACAGAGTTACTTTGTGGATTAAAAAAAGCAAAATCCAACTATATGCTCTTTGGGAGAGATTCACTCTCCACAAAAATGGAAAGAAAAAGAAAGACATCCGGCGCTAAGGATACTCAGAAGACAGAAGGAAAGTCTGTATTTACCTCATAAAAAATCAGACTTAAAATCTATCATCAGCAAAGTTAAAGAAGGTCATCATGTGGTTTTCATACTAATAGTCAATTCATCAAAAGGATAGAACAATCAGAGATAGTTATGAGGTACTTAAAAAATAAATCAAGTCAACAGAACTGCAGGGACCAACAGACTAAAAGTAGGGAAATTCAGTGCCCTTCTTTCTACACTAGGTAGTTTAACCAGACAGAAAATCAATCAATAAGGAAATAGCAAGTTTAACACTGTAGACCCAATGGACCAAGCACAAGTACAAAACATTCTATTCAGCAGTGACAAAATATCCAGTCTTATCAAGCACACACACAGCACTCCCCAGGATATAGCCTATGTTAGGTCACAAGACATGTCTTAACCAATTTAAGAAGATGGAAATCATATAGAATTTCAACCACAAGGGTATAACACCATAAAGCAGTAACAGGAGAAAAACTAAAACATTCACAAACATAAAACCTGAGCAATAGCCTCCTGAAATCTAATTGTTCAAATAAGAAATTGAAAGAGACATCAGGGAATTTCTTCATCCCACCAAAAATGGGAACACAATACACCACAATTTATGGGTTGCAGCAAAACTAGTGTGAGGAAGCAAAGTCTACTCACAAATATTGACATTAACAAAGAATGACATCGAATACGCAACCTGATTTTACATCCACAGAGCAAGAAAAGAACATCTATGTCCAAACCTAGCAGTAAGAGAAGGAAAAAAAAAGATTTTAGAGTCAGGCACCAATGGCTCATGTTTATAATTCTAGCCACTTTGGAGACTGAGGTCTGAGGATGGAAGTTTAAAGCCAGCTTAGGCAGAAAAGTCCTTGAGACTCTTACCTCTAGTTAATCACAGAAAAAGCCAGAAGTGACACTGTAGTTCAAGTGGTAAAATGCTACCCCTAAGCAAAAGGAGCCTAGGCTCAGAGTTCAAGACCCCATCAGGAAAAAAAAAAGATTTTAGAATAGAGACAAGTGAAAGAGATCATAAAACAACAGAACACTGATTAACAAAACTAAAGGTTAATTTTTTTTTTTGGGTCCGGTCGTGGCGCCTGAACTCTGGGCCTGAACACTGTCCCTCAGCTCTTCAGCTCAAGGCTAGCGCTCTACCACTTGAGCCACAGCGCCACTTCCGGCTTTTTTCTTTTTGCTTATGTGGTGCTGAGGAATCGAACCCAGGGCCTTGAGCATGCAAGGCAAGCGCTCTACCACTGAGCCACCTTCCCAGCCCTAAAGGTTAATTTTTTGAAAAACAGGTAAAACATATTTAACCAGAAAAAAAAACAGGGAGGATTCAAATATTTTTAAAAAGCCATCACAACTGGTATCACAGAAATGTAAAGGTTCATAAGACACTGCTATAAATTAACAAAAAAGGTGACTGACCTAGTAAAAAAAAAATGGGCAAGTTCCCAGAAATTCACAACCTACAAACATGAGCATAAAGCAATAAAAGAATCTGTGCAACTATCAAAGTTTAACCAGTAATCATAAACCTCCCAGCAAAGAAAATCCCAGCATCAAATGAATTTGAATAAATAAAAACTGAATTTGTAATCTCATCTTCCCAATAACTAAAGGTGAAACAGCACTTACAAACTCATTTTACAAGGCCAGCATTGCCCTGATACTAAAACCAGATAAGAACACTACCAAGAAGAAAATACTACATAGCAATATCCCTGATGAACAAAAATGCAGAAACCTTCAATAAAATACTAACAAGCCAAATTCGGCAACATATTCAAAAGATCATATATCTAACCAAATGGAACCTATTATAGGATGACAACATATGACACTCAATAACTATGGGACATGGTATCAACAAGAGACAGTTTTTAAAATGATATGGTCAACCTGGGCATGGTACTTACTGCACACCTACAATATCAGTGTAGGCCAACCTGAATTACAAACCAAAACCCTATTCCAAAAGAAAAATCATCTAACTTTAATAACCTGGGGGATGCATTTATAATGATTCAGTATCTTTTCATGATAAAAAATAAATTAACCTCTCAACAAATTAGGTGTAGAAGGAATGAACTCTCACATGCTAAGGCTACATATGACAATCCCACTGTAAATATCATTTACAGTAATAAATAGTTGAAGGCTCTTTCTCTAAAATCAGGAACACAAAGATGCTCACTCTATTCACTAAATGTCTCTTCTACTTAGCATATTGCTAGAAGTTTTCCCAGAGCAATTAGGCAAGAGAAAGAAATAAAAGACTCCAAATTGGGAAGAAGTAAAATTGTCTCTCTTTGCAGATGGCATGATCTTATATATAGAAAACCCTAAAGATTCCACACACAAAAAACCTTCAGAACTAATAAGTGAATTCAGTGAAGTTAAATAATACAAAGGTAGAACAGAATAATCCGTGGTGCAATGGTTCTCTTCTAGTAGAAGGCACTAGAAGAGGCCAATTAAATTGATTCTGGGTTGGTAATATTTCATTTCTTAATTTGGGTTCTAGTTTCTCAGATGATTTCATTTTGTAAAAATCCACTGAACTAAATTTATATGTATACAGTTTTGGCCCAATACAAAGTTTACTGATTAACAAATGGTATAAGAAAACTGAATATCAACATTCAAAAGAATAGCATTGAGCCCTTACCTATACCATATATAAAAATTAACCTCAAAATGGATCAGAGATCTAAACACAGGAGCCAAACAACAAAACTCTTAAAAGAAAATAGGTGAAAAACTTTACAACATACAACTTGGTGGCCAAAATCACAAATAAACAATATTTAAATGAAGCCAGGCACCATATCTCTCTGCCTCACAATTCTAGCTACCCAGGAGGCAGAGATTGGGAAGATTATAGTTCAAGACCAGCCTAGGCACAAAATTCTAAAGACCACCTCTCAATGAGGCATGTCTATTATTTCAGCTACATGGGAAACATAAATAGGAAGACTGAGTCCAGAACAAAATAGAAAACACTAAAAAATAGCTACAATACAGCTTAATTAGCAAGAGTACCTGCCTAAAAAGCACAAGGCCTAGAGTTCACAAAAAATGCATATACATTTTATCAAAATTAATCACTATCAAAGAACTCTCTGAAGAGAATTGAAAAGTAAATCCATAGAATTGGAGAAAAATACATACAAGTCTATAAAGTATTTATATCTATATCATATAAAGAACTCACAAAATTCAGGCTGGGGATATAGCTCAGTGGTAAAGCAATTGCCTAGCACTTGTCTGGCAGTCAGTGGTAAAGTCCTTGTAAGGCTGTGGGATCAATCTCCAGTGTCATAGAAAAAAATGTATAAATTCAACAGCAAACAAAAACTGAAAATGAGCAGAGAACAAGCAGCTATTTTTCTAAAGAAATTTGCCAGTGTCCAATAAATATCTTTTTTAAATGCTCAACACTTCTTTATCATTAGGAAAATATAGATCAAAACCATAATAAAATGGTACCTTGTGCTCGTAGGACAATTTCTGTTTTAAAAAATAAGAAAAAAATAGGTGTTGTGTGTTGAGAAGAAGGTGGAAAAATTGGTCCCTTGTACATGACAGACGAAATGTAACACATTGCAGTCAATGTAGAATGCAGACTGGTAGTTCTCTAAAACTCAAAAAAGGAATTCCACTTCTAGGTATATACCATAAAGCACTCAAAGTAGCGATCCTAACAAAAAAAATTGTGCACCAATATTCCTAGCAACATTATTTATAGTAGCCAAAAGATGGAAACAAATGGGTGGGTAGATAAACCAAATGTGGTATAAACACACAATGGAATATTTTCAGCATTAAAAAGAAATGAAATTCTAGCACATCTTACAACATGAATGAATCTTCAAAACATTATGCAAAGTGAAATAAGACAGATACAAAAGGATAAATATAGTATGATTCCACTCTTGCAGAAGGCAACTAGAATTGTCAAAATCTTAGAGACATAAAGTAGCTGGTGGTTACCAGGTAACAGGGAGTATTCAGTTTAGGATGACTGAAAAGTTTTGGGAAATAAACTTGTTGACGGTTGTACAATAATGTAAATAGTACTTCAAACTAAAAATTGTACACTCTTATCCATAACAACAAAGTCTGTATTCATATTCTATTACAATTTTTAAACTTGATTTTTTAAAGTTTTTTAAGGGAGTTATTATATATTCTCCAGTCACTGTATCAATTTCTGGGACTATAATGAATTCTCCTCTGCTTTAAGAAAAATCAGATTGCTTGGCCCCGGTGACTCCTGCCTATAATCCTAGCTACTTAGGAGGCTGAGACTGGACTGGAGGATCCCCATTGAAAAACAGACCAGGAAGATTCCATCTCCAATTAACTAGCAAAATGCCCAACTGAAGGCAAGACTTAAGTTGGCAAGGAGGCTGGAAGCTCAAAGTCCTAAGTTCAAGCCTCTGTATTGGCGCACGCACGCACACACACACACACACACACACACACACACACACACACACAGAGTAGGATTTTAATGTTCTCTTCCTTTCTATTCCTAGTAGTTACTCAAAAAGCAGGAATTAGCTGAAGAACTGGTTAGTCATGCCTGTAATCCTAGCTCTCAAGAAACTGAGATCTGAGGATCACAGTTCAAACCAGCCTGGGCAGGAAAGTCCGTGAGACACTTATCTCCAATTAACCACAAGAAAACCAGAAGTGACGCTGTGGCTCAAAGTGGTAGACTGCTAGCTTTGACCACAAAGAGCTCAAGGACAGGGCCCAGGCCCACAACAGTTCAAGCTCCATAACCAAAATGAATAAATAATGTAGGGATTTTCAGCATTCTCTGACAAATCTCTTACAATTCAGAACACCTAGGCATTTAAAGCTAATAACTGATCGCCTCAATCATTCTATCTACCAACAATACTCTATTTCCCCAAATCAAATCTGGTCATCTCAAAACATCAAATCTTTTTCTCCTTTCAGACCTATTAATAAATGCATTCATTCAGGACAGCCCACCCACAGCAGATTTTCAATACATTTTAAATCATTGTTATTACTCATTCAAAAGCCAAGGGCCTGTTATGATAAAGTAGAGGGTAAATCCTCTCATAAATCAGCTAAGAAAGCATGTGCTCTATTTTCTGATCTCAAAGAATGAAGAAATCATTGAGGAGATGAATGTGGAATCTATGGTGATCATTTTTCATTTATCACTTCCTGGCATCATGTCATTTCCAACATTTTAAGTCCAGTCTTCGGTGGCAGAGAACCTCACAACCAGTCTGCTTTTGAAAAGACACAGGCAGTGACCTAACCTATCAGGGAAATATGCAGAGAAGCCAGGATATGGCCATATGATTTCTCCTTTTGATCCAGAAACAAAAAGAAAACTGGCATTGTCCGTAACTATACACTGATAGCCTCAAAGCTGGGACACCCTGAAAACCTCCTCCTTTGGGTAATTTTAATCTTTCAAAAATATTTTCCTTCTTAGATTCCATTTCCTCTTAATTTGTCCTTCATCTGTTCCTGAAGAAAAGTTGCATATCATATATAGTTCCTATAAATTCTTATTTTAAAAGCAACCATTTCTGACCATCTAGGATAAACTAAATGAACAAAATTATAGTTTTTCAATAAACTAAATTAACACATGTAAATGATGACTTACCGCAAGTAAGTACAACTTAGTGCAGTATTTTAAAGGGCATATTCTGTTTCATAAGCTTTGCACATATTTTGTCTATATTAAACACAAACTTGCAGAACTAGGAAGGAAAATACGTTGGCTTGCTGCCATTCACATAACTCATAGTTTGACAGAAATCAACTAAACTGACTGCTCATGGGGTAGATGAACCATCCCAGCTTTGAAAGGACCGTGATTAAAGGGGGGAAAGCTATGAATAAACATTTGCTACTAATCATATATATTCTACTCATTCTATTCAATAGGCATTCTTACTATAAAATTTTGATACACACCATGAGGCACATGTTTTATAGACTTGAGCTAAGCAGATGTGATGAAATAAAAGCTACAGAAATATGAGTGACATGTTCCTAAAACGAATTCTGTCAAGAACCCACCAAGCTACTTTCTTAAATGATTTTTTTTAACAAATTAACTCTTTAGTCACTTGAAAGGTTTGTAAAAATACCAATGAGGCAAAGGTACTTGCTGTTGTTGTTTCTTTTGGAAGTGGGAAAAACTGGAAGTCAAAGAATTGTTGAACAATTTTCCCATCTCATCTAGAAAGCACTCAATGCTAAAAAATGCAAAATGACTAGGAAGATGCTGGTCAATAAACAATCCACCAGCCAGAGCTAACTGCTGGAAAATAAACATCTAGGAAACTTAATTAGTCCAACAAGTTAATCTGATAACACACAGGACACAGGGATAACTTAATTCAATAAGCTTATCTCAATGACTTAACATTCTACCAATTTCATTTAAACAATCCCCTGCATTATTAAAAATCATTAGCTAATGTGATTCATGACTAAATAGTAGGCTAGGTAAAAATGAATATTAGCAACCCTTCTTTATCCCAATTTGAATTACTTTCATATCCAAATTTCTAAAGAACAAAATAATGAACTCTTATGCTAAGACTATGCATGGGAAACTCGGCTCACTGGTACATATACAATTTACCCCCAAGGTAGCTGGGGGCCACAGTCAAAGCCACTTCAGCCACAAGCTGGAGATCTCTAGGGATCACAGCTCTGTCCCTGGATCACAGCCATTAAAAATCTCTGAATTTCCATTCTTGTCACCTCACCCTTGGGCAAACAGCTCTAAACTCTGGTGCTAGTTAGAAATAAAAGGGTATGAGTCATCTGGACTTTCTGTGCCTAACATTTTAAAATTCAAAATAGTTCTGATATATTCCCTGTGCTTAGGCAAAGCCGCTGTGCCAGGACCTGGACCTGGTACAAGTTAACATTTACACTCGAAAGAAAGCCTTGGAGAAGCTGAGAACTCAGCACACAATCATGATAAAGCCACAGGCCAAACCTCATTCAGGAAATGGCAATCAACACAGAATTGTATAAACCAGAACTGTGCTGAGCCCTTTAAGTTGGACAACCTAAATATTCGTGTACACATCCTTGTATGTACATTTCTATTTTCTGAACCAACATAAGAATATTTTACATTTTCTCTACATTATGCAAGGTACTTGTCAACTTGTTTCGACCTGTTGAGGTTCCTCCTTTAAAAATCTAATTAAGAAACTCTATTTATCTTATAGTAATGACAGACTTTGATAGTACTGTATATTTTCTTGCTATGTGTTTTCCTCATCAAACCTTGCACCATTATGTGAAATTCCTAAGTCTTTACTGAGTATGACTTTATCATAGAAATTCAGAAATATATGAAACAAAAAATTCCAAACAGTGAGATCACTGGATGTTTCTTTGCACTCTACAGTTCATTTCACTTTGGAATCTTTTCTCTGAAAGCATCCTCCCTCATCACCCCTGACCAGCCCATCCATTTCATTCCCAGGTAGTAAGGATGTGAGATGAGGAAAGATTGCTCTGATTCTTAATAAGGATGCAGGAGTCCTCCAATGCTGATTGCCTGGTTTAAAATTGCTCTTATCAAAATGTCACATACACATAAGCAATTGCAAATTTCCTTTGACTACTTGGGTCCCAATTACAACAATCATGACTTTAGAAAACCTAAAATATCATCAGAGGAAAGTCAAACCATATGCATGAAGGACAAAGATTGGCAGAATTTTCTGGTCGCTCAGGGGATAAATCAGTTGCCTAAGCACTGTGGATTATGTAAAATACATAAACTGTGTTACAACTATCAGAATGGAATTACTCATGCATCATCATTAGACGCTTTCTCTTCAGGCTGACTTCATTTAGTGCTTCAATGTTCATAACATAATCTCATTATCTGCTCTCTTTCCATTTCATGTAGACACAAAACTGTTACTATTTTTTTAAAAATCCCACACAAAGCCATGGTGCGATGAAGACAAACCTGGAGACATGTCTCAAAGAATGTTGGTCCTCTTTCACAGTCTCATCTGCTTTTCCCCTATTTAGCTGGATGGAGAAAACACATGCTGTCAATGAACCATCTTTAAACCAAGCCCATATGCTCTGGGAATTAATGATCTCACTTGTGGACTCAGTATGCAAAACTCCCCCCAGAGAATAATATACTTCCTCTTCCAGGTCAAACTTATACTTCTACTAGAGCCGGGTGCCAGTAGCTCACGCCTGTAATCCTAGCTACTCAGGAGGCTGAGATCTGAGGATCACGGTTCAAAGCCAGCTGGAACAGGAAAGTCCATGAGACTCTGGTCTCCAATAAGCTACCAGAAAACTGGAAGTAGCGCTGTGGCTCAAGTGGTAGAGTGCTTGCTTGAGCTGAAGAGCTGAGGGACAGCACTCAGGCCCAGAGTTCAAGCCCCATGACAACAAAAAAAGAGAGTGTCTACTAAATAAAATTTCATTTGATAGTTACATAGTTTCTAAAATATACATGCAAGTCACTCTGACTTTTTCTTATTTACAAAAGAAATCAAAGCCCAAACAACTGAGACCAGGTCATTCAAAGCCCTGGTCTTGTACTGAGCCAAGCTTGAAAAGTCTCCTCTAAAAAGACACAAAACAATAAATCTTGCAGCTTTACAAAGAAAACTCCTACAAAGCTCAGTGACGTTTTAGAACAGAGTACCACAGGAAAATATTCCAAAAGGAAGAAAGCTCTTGCAGCTAAATTCTAATGTTTTATGGATAAAAGACTAACTACCTCCTATGTGATTACTACTCCAATTTCCCCACCCCAACCTTCCTTGCTCTTCACACTACAGCCATGACCTTGTAAGATCAGATCTAGTGCAATCTTCAAAAGTCTCTGTGCTCTGTAACTTTACAGAGCCTACACCCAACAAACTTGACTCTTCAAATACACAGACTGTCCTTTTTGCCTATACAGAATAGATTCAAAGACAATGCCTGAGAGGCAAGTGGATGGGGGGGGGGCAGGGAGGAGGGAGACTGATGTGCAACCCTAGGGGTTCTGCCAGGAGAGCTCATGTGTAGAAGTGCAAGAAGAGGGGAGAAAACCAAGCAGGTAAGCTTGTAACTTTTATTACTGGTGAAATCCTCCAACTGAAAGACCTTGCAGGATTTCAGATTATGAAGCTATGATTAAAATCTATGTTTTCACTAGCGTCAGTTAACTTACATGGCCGGACATAAACCTATGTAATCAGTCATGCCACATATTATAAAATTATTTTAAATACAAAATTGCCTAATTTATTTCATTTGCACGTTAACATTGAGCAACATATCATGACCTCAAATACTTAGCATACTCCTGAGCCAACGGCTGAAATAAATTTTCACCCTTTTTATCACTTGCACGAGGATAACTCTTGGAGATGGAAAGTTGTGATATACCTAAAGTAGGAAAATAAATTCTTTTTTTCTAAACCAGGCATGATGGTACCTGTAATCTTGAGCACTCAAGAAGCCAAAACATAAAGGCCACCAGTTCAAAGCTATCTTACTCTAAGCTAGCAACACCATACCTGCCCCCAAACTAAAACTATGTTTTTTAAACACATTCTAAATGAGTTGCTTGTTGTTGGAAATTCTAACAGGAATTTCATAAGGATACTATTTCAATTTCTGGAACAACAGCCAGAGATCTAGAAGGAATGAGATTCAACACTGCTGAAGCAGACAGCGTGAAAAATGAGTCAGTCAGAGAGAACGCCCCCCCTCTTCTACATCTTTCCTTCCAGTTCCAAACTCTCTGCGTGTGGCCAGCAGAAGGCAGCAAACACATAACACAAGGGCCATGTGCATAAAGGGGCAGGTGCACTGGGAAATGTTGGTCTCTCCCTTCTCCTTGCTTTGTGGCTCATAATTACTTAAGTATGACTGTCCACAACACATGACATAACTAATTACAAGTTGCCAAACAGAAGGTAATGCTGTTTTGTACATGTCATAGAAGTAGAAGTCTCTCTGCAGGATACAAGCCAGAAAAATGCATATGTCACTCCTCTATTTTGGAGGGTTTCACGATTCTAATCTCCTACATATCAGGTATTCAAAAGATTTACAAAGTAACTCAGTAAAGGGATTGATCGTATTAATATTAAAAAGAAATAAACTATGAAAAAAGAAGTTGAGTAAACATAATAAGGCCAATGTCATTAGGCTAGGAGATCGTGATTAAAATGTCATAATACCTTAGTGTGAACATGTAAGGTGAATTTCTTTGACATTTATTAGCCATTATGACACCTCAAATAGTCTTGAGTAGTCGGGCAATGATGATGATGAAAGCAATATGGATAATCATAGAAACAGCAGCCACAACAACAGCATCAGACCTTACTGATCTTGTTATTACAACCTACAATGAGTTATGCAGGTGACAGGATCAAGACACTTAAGTTTACACCTGGTAAGAGAAATGCTTAGGGCCACTGCTGCTCAAAGCAGCAGAGCCAAGACTCAAACACCTCTCCTCAAAGTAAATTCGGTTCTCTATCCAATACAAATAGTAAGAGCAGCTGTCACCAATAGCACCTGCTTGTAATACTAGCTACTCAATAGACTGAGATATAAGGACCACAGTTCAAGGCTAGCCTGAGCAAGAAGTCCATGAGACTCTTACCTCCAAGTAACCATCAAAAAGCAGGAAATGCAGCTGTGGTTCAAGTAGTGGAGCGCTAACCTTGAGCAAAAAGTTCAGAGACAACACCCCAAACCTTGAGTTCAAGCCCCAAGAATGGCACAGAAAAAAAAAAAAAAAGCAAGCGCAGTCTACCAGAATCTCCTCCCAACTTCTCTCTTTCAGGAATCATCCCACCTTCTTACCTTATCCTGCACTTGCTCCTAGTATGCATGGTTTTATTTTTTTTAAAGTTTGATACTAGAGCTTGAAATTAGGGCCTGGAGCTTGTTAGACAGGGGCTCTACCACTTAAGCCACACCTCCAGGTCCCTCCATTCTACTGCATAGGATGTTGGCAGGATTATAGCCCTGGCAGTGCTGATGGTACCAAATTGCCCTTCAAGTTCAAGGAGACTAATCAGATTACAACGTTCCTGCAGGGGGGGGATGGGGAGGAATGGGGGGGCAGGGGGAGGATAGGAAGGGATGGGAAGGGGAAACAAAGGAGGAGGCTACAATGCTTGATAAGAAATGTACTCATTATCTTGCCCATGTAATTGTAACTCCTCTGTACAGTATTTTGACAATAAAAGAAAAATGTAATAAGGTCTGGCTTCAAATGTTTTTCCCCTTTCATGCAATTGTTTCTAACATATTTACAAGATGATTTCTATGTTGCTTTGTATGTCCCTCCCACATGGTATAACTCCTGCTTTCACTGTATTTGATGTTGGTATAATTTGTGGAGGGAAAGGGAAAAAACAAATCATTTAACTAGGGATACGGGTAGACCCATTGCAACAATGAGATGTACAAGTTGTTATGTCGAAAAATGAACTTTACAACTTTGGTGGGTGGGGGGAGGATCGGGTGGGGGGGAACGGGTGTGTATGGGAAGGGATGGGAAGGGGAAACAAAGAGGAGGCAACAATGCTTGATAAGAAATGTACTTGTTATCTTGCCCATGTAATTGTAACTCCTCTGTACAGTATTCTCACAATTAAAAAATAAAAATAAATTTAAAAATTTTAAAAATGTAATAAGGCAGAGCAGATAGATTATTTTCTAGCTACCTGTATTGAAACATGTAACCTAAGAATTGTTGGTAATATTTATTTCCATCTTGTGTAAATACAAAAAACCAGACTGTAATGAGAAAAGACAATGCAGAGATATACAAAGAGATATGCTCAAGGGGTCCTCCAGCGTATACCAATCACAGAATCTGCCTCTCAGATTGACATTTATCCAGACAACTACAAATCCAGATACAGTAAATATGCCTGCACACCCATGTTCATTGCAGCACTATTCACCATAGCCAAGGTAAGGAAAAAGCCCAGATGGCCCACAATGGATAAATGGATCAAGAAAATGTGGTATAGATACACAATGGAATTTTGTTCATTCATTAGGAAGAATGATAAAATATCATTTGCAAAGAAATGGATGGACCTGGAAATGGTTATGGTAAGTGAATTAAGTCAAACCAGAGAAACAAAAGACACATGTTTTCTCTCATATGTGGAAGCAAATTCTAATTTATAATTATACAAGTAAATATATGCAAAATTATATGCAAGTATACAAAAACATATTAATCGAAATACTGTATTGGAGGGGAGAATTCAAATAATATAATTACCTAGAAAAACTCACAGTCAGCCAGGAATGTGGCTTACTGGTAGAGTGATTGCCCAGCATGCATGAAGCCCTGGGTTCAATTCCTTTATACCACATAAACAAAAAAAAAGTCGTAAATGGCACTGTGGTTCAAGTGGTAGCCTTGAGCAAAAGAAGCTCAGGGACAGTGCCCAGGCCCTAAGTTCAAATTGCAGGACTGGCGAAAAATAAAGAAGAAAAACTCACAGTCCAACAAAATAAATACCTGCAAAACAGCAATTGAAAAATAGAAAGGAATTAAAGGGAGGAGATAGATGAATGAAGAGAGGAAGGGAGGAGAGAAGGCAGTATTAATATTCCATGAAAATCCTATAAAACTCAAAAAATTGAGATGAAGCTTTGGGTTGGGAGGGGTAGGGGAGACGTGATCAAAGGACCCACAATGATCAAGATACATTATATTTATACACTGATTTGTTGAATGGTAAACCCTTTGTACAACTACCTAAAGATAACAATGATTTTAAATTAAATAAGAATTTGTCCTTAAAAGATAACAATAAAGAATGTAACTTTCATTAGAAATCATTGAATCACAATTTCCAAGTTATACGAGTTGCAGGGGACGGGGAGAAGTGTAGGAAGGTGAGTGTGTGGTTGTTTTTTTTGGGGGGGGTCCCGTCGTGGGGCCTGAATTCAGGGCCTGGGCGCTGTCCCTCAGCTCTTCAGCTCAAGGCTAGCACTCTACCACTTGAGCCACAGCGCCACTTCCGGCTTTTTTCTTTTTGCTTATGTGGTGCTGAGGAATTGAACCCAGGGCCTCATGCATGCAAGGCAAGCACTCTACCACTGAGCCACCTTCCCAGCCCCTGTGTGGTTTTCCTTATGGGAAGCGAGGGAGATGGTAACATGTGGCTAGCCCAAGTGCACAGTCATGTGCCATGACCAACACTGGTTCAGACTTTCCTCCATGGCACTTCCCCCTGCTTCTGGTGAATGGAGGAATTTGTTCCCTATGCAGGCTTACAGAGAAAATGGTCAAGAACAAGTATCAGACATAACATTAGATGCTACACATGAGTGTTTTTATGTCTAGTGGAAAAACTAAATGAGAGTAAAATCACCAAATACAGCCACGTGCCCATTTTTGCAGCTAGAAATCTAGGTCACTTAACAGCAAGTAGGTCTCATACTTTCTTTCATCTTTGAAGACTTTTTTTTAACAAAATTGCCTACCATAAATCCAGGAATGAAGCATGACAACTCAGATCCTTCCCACTCATTCCTGTCCTCCAGTCCAAGCCGCAGAAGACACCCAATGGGCTTCTCACCTCACTCCCAGACATGCAGATTGTAAAAGCCCACAGTCAGGTTGAAAAGTGTTTATTAGAACCAGACAAACTAAGCATGTGGAAATGACAAAAACAAGAAAAAATCAGAAAACTTCCTTATGGCACCACATTTGGAAACCCAGACATAAGAATAAAATAGCAACGGCTGCCTTTCTGAGTCTGGCTTCCTACCCATCAGACTCTGATATTTTATGAGTTGTGCCCTCAGCCCCAGGAAGCTGGGACAGTCATTACCCCATATCTGAGAACAGATGAAAGTGACAGACAGTAAGGAACTTGCCCAAGGTAACATATCCAGACAGTGAAGGGGCAGGCTGGGTCTAGAGCTCCCGTGTCCACTTGACCACTGTACTACCTGCGGCCTCAATGCAATATAGTTCCGAAGGTGCTACATTTTGCACTCACAGCCCACAGAGAAAACCTTACTCCAGAAAGTTCAGGTGGGTTTTCACTGCCGTGACTTGCCAGCCTCTAATATTTGAAGAAAGCCGAGGGGGAATACATGATAACCTTAAAATCTTGTAGAAACATCATAAATAGGAATTCTGAGGGTCGCTTGGGGTCTCCGTGGAGACTTTCAGAGGGTATTGGCGATCCTCCCTGTCTTTTTTCCTGCATGAGTGACTAGATTTTCTTTCGACTTCATTCAGCATTACCTACCGACCTAGCAAAATGCTGAAGCACCAGATGGTGGCTCTTATCTGTAATCTTAATCACTAGGAGACCAAGATCTAGAGGACCCAGAGTTGAAGTGAACCTGAGCAGAAAAGTTTAAGAGACTCCATTTCCAATTAAGCAGAAAAATGGCTAGTTGGAGGTATGGCTCAAGTGGTAGAGAGCCAGCTGAATAAGCAAATCAAATGAATACAAGGTTCTAAGTTAAAGCACCAGCAAAAAGTAAAATAAAATGATCTTCCTTGTACAGGTACTTCATTCTAATTTTTAAAAATGTAAAAATGTTAAAATACAAGCAGACTCAAGAATTTAAACATCTACTAAACCAGATATTAAAGAGATTCGTACAAATGTAAAACAATGCCACCCTTTCACTAAATCTTTTTATTTCAGAAAATATTATTTTTCACAAAAATACCAGGTACTGGTGACTCACACCTATGATCTTAACTATTTAGGAAGCTAAGACCTAAAGATCAAAGTTTAAATCCAGCCTGGGCTAGAAAGTATATGGGACTCTTTATCTCCAATTAACCACCAAAATAGCCGCAAGTGAAGCTGAGGCCAAAGTGGTAGAGCACTAGCCTTGTGCAAAAAGGCTCAGGAACATCACACCCAATTCCTGAGTTTAAGCCCCAGGACCACACCAAAACAAAACAAAACAAAAACCCAATTTAATAAATAAGTTCATAAGTTCACTACTTTAATAATAATTTATCAATAAATTATCTTCCAGTTCCTGAAGCAATAAACACTACAATATATAAAATGTATAGCATAAAAGTATTATTATTAAAGTCCTCAATAATTTTTAATGGTATCATAAGGTCCTAAGGCCAGAGAGTTTAAAAAGTCCTGTCTTAACATACACTAATTGATTGTTTTGTTTTATAGGGAACAGAGAGTCCACAATTCAAACCTCACAGCTGCGGTGTGACTTCCCTGGTAGATGAGTCTTATGGTACACATCTGTAATCCTAGCACTGAGGAGGCAGGGGTAGGATTGCAAGCTTGAGACCAGCCTAAGCTACATAGCCATGTTCACAGCCAGTCTGGCTACACAGTGAAACCTTTTGTAAAGCATGAAACAAACATATCACTGGATGGGCTGGGAAGGTGGCTCAGTGGTAGAGTGCTTGCCTTGCATGCCTGAGGCCCTGGGTTCAATTCCTCAGCACCACATAAGCAAAAAGAAAAAAGCCGAAGTGGCACTGTGGCTCAAGTGGTAGAGTGCTAGCCTTGAGCTGAAGAGCTGAGGGACAGCGCACAGGCCCAGAGTTCAGGCCCCACAACCGGACCCCCCCCAAAAAAAAAAACCACTGGAAGTACTTTTTGTCACCTAATTCTTCTGACAGGATTGATTTGCCCTTAAATGCGACATAAATGTACATATTAGTGTACATTAGTGTATCAAATAATATATCTCTGTGGCATGTTTTAAGAGACTTAGGATTAATTATAATAATATAACGTTCTATCTAACAGATAATATTTTCTATACAACACCTAGAAACTTCGTAACTGCAATCTTGAGCTACAGTAGTTAAGTCTTTAATATCTAAGCAATGTATTTTGATAGGGTAATGGCTCATATTTATAAACTAAATATGTGTGTATAGATTTATATATATGTATAGCAGAGCTAAGTAACTATAAAAATATAGTTAATTTCTGTACACTAAAAAATTAACTTCATATGACAGTTATTTTTAATATATTATTACAAGGATGTCTTAAGTATAAGCCAGGCACTAGTGTAATCCTAGGTACTCAGGAGGCTGAGATCTGAAGATCACAGTTCAAAGCCAGCCCAGGGAAAGAAAATGTGTGAGACTCTTATCTCCAATGAACCACCAGAAAACCAGAAGTAGTGCTGTGGCCCAAGTGGTAGTACAGTCGCCTTGAGCTGAAGAGCTGAGGCACAGCACCCAGGCCCAGAGTGCAAGACCCAAGACCGACAAAAAAAAAAAAAGAATGTCTTAAGTATAATGTAAGTTTTAATGAAGTCTTAGTCATGTTACTAGATATGCATATACCTTTTTAATCTACGTTGGATGTTTACGCTTAGTATGAATGCAGTTACAAGAATTGTCAGAGGCATTTGTTAGACTCTGACATCTTAGTAAAATAGAAAAAGTGTACTAATATTTTATGCACAAACATGTTCCCTCCTGAAGTTTTCTACAGGTTTCAAAATGTATAAACATTGTGTTTTACAGAACTAGGACAGAGAGAGCGGGAGGGAGACAAGAGAGAGGGAGGGAGAGAGGCAGGCAAATGAACAGGGAGAGGAAAGAAATACATTGTCCACTAGAAGTTCAGTGAGGAGCTATTGCTCTTAACCTTCCCTCTATGACAGTAAGGAATTTGTAACAAAGTTGAAAAGAAATCTAAGCACCAAATCCTGAACGCACATGATAATAACCATTCAGACTAATTTGCACTGACTTTGGATTACTCTATCATCTTCTTCCAGAGAAGAAGAAAGGATGGAGGATTTCTTCTGCCATCACCTTCTTATTTGGAAATAGATGTCTTAGTCATGGAAAGAAGAAAATTGTTCAGATATTTCTTACAAAACTAAGGCAGTAAGCACACTTTGGTTTGAATTGTCAGATTCCAGATAAAGAAAATAACATCCACCGAGCAAGAACAGCTTGTAAGGTCACACACAGAAAGAACGCAAACCAGGCTCCTATCTCTTAATATAAACTGCCTCCTCAACACCGCCCAATTCCTGCAAAAATGCCAGGTTTATAAAGGTTACTTTTAAGGCTGCATCGTTTCCCAGCAGGACAATCTGAAAGTTATCACTGGCTCTTCCAGCCCAGGAGATTTTGCCTTCAGTCACCTTTGCTGATAATTAGCTAGTCTGGATTTGATTCCAGCAAGGTTAGTCTCCTGAGTTAAATTCAGAGGAAACTGCCAGTGCATATAAGGGCTTTTGGGGGAGAAAAATCACACAGCCTTGACTAAATGCACACCAGCAGGGCAGAGTGAATGGACTGCATTCTGCATTGGGGGTGGATAGGAAGGGTGACCAGCAAATCCAATTACACAGGTACATGCACTAGAGAAAGGAAATTCTGATCTTACAGTTCCATACTATTTTTTCCTTTTTTTCAATTCTTAAGTTTAAATATTCTTCATGAACTTGATCAACTTTGTTCAATTTAATAAATTATCTGTATAGAACAAGAAGAGCTGAGATAGTGTTAACATGAAATTTCCTGTACATGGGGTTTCAGCACATTCTTCATCAAACAACTTCACAATCTGGCAAATTCTTCATATGGAAGATAGTAATATGTGTTGTCAATAAACAATGTGTCAGTGCTATGTCCAGAAAAACATACTATCATAAATATCTATCTTAAGGTAACCTTCCCAATTCTAAAACTGTTTATAATCTCACTGAATTTGTGTGTAAATGTGTGTACATATTTGTGTGTACATGTGTGTTGTACACACACACACACACACACACACATATATATACACACACACACACATATATATATATACATACATACATACACACACATTGGATATATATGTGTGCACACAGAAAATAGAGCCTGGGGAAGATATTTCTACAAAAAAAAACCATACAGCTAGTAAACATGATGTAATCTGCATAATATCCATAGGTGTAAAATATTTCTATTAATAACTATTTAAAAAATTGTGAAAACAACTTTAAATGAGTGTCTAATTTTCTATGTCCTCATGGATAATATCCACCTCCAGAATCCAGCTGAATATTTTCTTTTCTTTTTTTTGTTCTTGTTAATTTTTTATTGTGAAAGTACCATATGGGGGGGGGTTTACAATTACATGAGCAAGGTAATGAGTACATTTCTTATCAAGCATTGTTGCCTCCTCCTTTGTTTCCCCTTACCATCCCTTCCCATCTTCCCCCCCCCCCATCCCCTCCACACCAAAGTTGTAAAGTTCGTTTTTCTACATAACATCTTGTATATCTCATTGTTGCAATGGGTCCACCTGTATCCTTATTTAAACAATTTGTTTTTTCCTTCCCCTCCTCAAATTGTACCAATCTCAAGTACAGTGAAAACAGGGGTTATACCGTGGGGGAGGGACATACAACCTCCCTAACCATAAAAGAAATGTAAATCAAAACAACATTGAGATTCCACCTCACCCCAGTTAGAATGGCTATAATCAAGAACTCTAATAACAACAGATGTGGGCAGAAGGAAACCCTACTGGGAGTATAAACTTGTTCAGCCACTTTGGAAAGTAGTATGGAGGTTCCTCAAAAGACTCCACATAGAGCTCCCCTATGACCCAGCAATCCCACTTTTGGGCATTTACCCGAGTGATCACAAACAAGACCATACTAAAGCTACCAGCTGAATATTTTCAACTGCATTGTGACCATAACATTGCTATGTACAGACATTTCTTTATCCATTTAAGGATAGCAGGAAGTCACCCAAACATGGTATTTTTTTTTCTTTTACAGTGTGCCTGTGTTTTCCTAACGGAAATAGATGAATACCATGCATATTTTCAGAAAGGTCTTCTTTTACCTTAGCCCAAGAAACCACTATGCATGGAAGAGATGTGTGGTTAGGAAGAACCATTCACCAACCTCTGAAGGAGGTTCCAGAAGAACCTGCAGCAGAAGCCAGCGTGATTCTGGCTGTGGAGATGTAGGGAGAGGTGGTCAAGGGTCCTCTCTGGAGCCAGTCCTCTGGGACTTAAGACACATTTTCCCAAGAGTCACACATCTGTCTACAGTAATATGCAGGGCACAGTGCCTACAGCCTAAAGCAGGCTTGCAGATCCCTGATGCTATCACCACTGAGCCCTCCTCAGAGGCAGCTCTCACCCAAAGCCTGGCTACCTAGCCAGGGGTGTACTTCCTGGAGACCTATAGCTGTGTTTTCCAGGCCAGAGTCATCCACGGTGCACCTCCTGGTCTCATCCCAGAGAGGATGTTTCTTTGCAACGGTATTTCTCCTTGCTCAGTGAAGACAGCTGTACTGAGCCTCCCACAGCTGGATAAAGGGCCATCCCTGGCAACCTCTCAACACACCCATACCAAAATGCCGTAGCTGCATATACATACGGTCATCAGAATGCTCCAGAAGCCACTTAACCTATGGACAAATGTTCTCATATACAGCACTCCGAGGTAAAAGCAGCCAGGTCCCATTTTCCCCATGGTTTCTAAAAGACTCCTTCCAGTTCATGTGGATGGATGGTTACAAAGGCTATGGTCTACCTTTGAACAGGTGCTGTGCATTTCACTCACAAAGTTCACATTACCTCCTTGTCTTCACTCCAAATCTGGGGAGAGGATATTCACCACCATACCTTTCTTCTTATAGGGAAATGGCAATTTATAGTTAGCCTCACAGGTAAGAAGTGTGGAATGGAATTAGATCCCAAGGACTGGGAGGACCATACATAAAGAAAGATTCATCTGAGGACATTCAGTGCTGAGCTGCTCAAGTATATCAAGTCAGCATTAATTCCCCAGGCTTAAAAAGCAAATCACACAAATGGAAGCAAGTCTACTGTGTTACCACCATGTATGAAAAAATGGTCTGAGGCAACTAACATTTTAGAGAGGAAAGGTGGATTTAGCTCAGAGGCCACTGGACTGGCCTCTGATGAGGATGAGGACAATATATCCTGATGGGAAGTCAAGTAGAAGCAAAGCAGCCATATGACACATTATAAAAGAAGTAGAGGCTAAACATTCTGCTAACTTTCTGCAAAGCCCAAGGAAGTTCCACAACAACAAATTATCTGATCCAAAACCATCAGCACAGCTGAGGCTGAGAAGCTCTGGGTTAGAAGAACAGGGCACTTATGTGGGCCACAGCAGACAAGGGAAATAACACATGCCATGGCTCAGAAGCACTGAGGAGCTTAGATGCATAGGAGGCAATTTATGAAGGGGATAAAAGGAAACAGCATTAGAGTACCACTTGGGAAGGCTTCAGGGAAGGCTCTGAAAACCAGCCCAAGGATAGCAGGGGATTCAGTTCAAAATGGGAAGATGTCAATCTGATGTAAACCAAGATTTGGGCATCCCAAAGCCTGGCTGGAACGTCTTCTGAGAGTTCAGGTGTAAAGTAGGGAGGGGTGCATGGAAAGTATGGAGAGGAAATAATGGAATTTGTTACCAAGGACAGGTCTGGTTCTCCATCAGACAAAGGAGAGGTATGGAGTGGTACTGGGTTTTTCCTTCCTTCCTTCCTGCTTCCCTCCCTCCCTTCTTCCTCCTCTCTCCCTCCACCCCTCTCCCTCTTATACCCCTTCTCCCTCTCCCTATCTTTCTCCCCCACCCCTACTCTTTTGTCAGTATAAGACCAGACTTGAACTCAAGACCTTTCTTATTCAGATTTTCTAGCTGAACATTTTACTACTTGAGCCACCTTGCTAGTTATTCTGGAGATGGAGTCATGCAGACTTTTATGCTCAAGCTGGCTTCAAATCTTAGTCCTCAGATGTCAGCTTCTTGAGCGACTGGGATTATAAACCTGAGAAACAGTTAACCTATTCCACCACACTTTCTCATCTGTGTAAACAGGTCAGTGCCCAGCAGTGAGCCCATAGTAATATCTGCCACAGAAATGGGCACTGGTGGCTTGTACACCCATAATCCTAGTATTCAGGAAGCTGAATAGTTCAAAGTTCAATAGTTCAAAGCCAGCCTGAACAGAAAAGTCCATGAGATTCTTATCTCCAATTATTTTCCAAAAAAAAGCCAGAAGTAAAGCTGTGGCTTAAGTGGTAGAGGGCCAGCCTTTAGCAAAGTAAGTTCATCAAGGGACAAGCCCTTAATTTAAGCTTCAGGACTGGTGCAAACACACACACACACACACACACATAATAGATAATTTAAAAAATACCTGATGCAGGAATCTTGAACACCCTGGATTCATATGTTACAAGAAAATTAACTCTGGTGACCTTATGCCAAGGAACGAATTAGAGTGAAAGTTAAACTTGGAAAATGGCAATCTGCCTCTAACAGAGTACTAAATCTCATTCTACTTCCAGCAGGAGGCGACACTACTGGTTCTTGAGTAGAACACCACATCTGAGGGGTATCAGGTAGTTGTGGGAGACTCAGCCTGCTATCCAGCCCTGTGTGGTGTACCCTCAGGCACAAGATCAAGAACTACCACCTCTCCTCTAAGGCTCCCAGCAGAGACAAACTCACACCCTACAGGTGTACAAAAGAAATGAAGCCATCATAGTTCAATGCATGTGTGATGCCAAATGTGTGCAGAGCCCAAGAGATGTCAGAAAGGATGAGAAGGCTGTGATGAAGCCTGCCCCAGAAGCCTTCCCCTCACCCCGCAATTATCTGTCTCCTGTTGAGTCCCATTGCTATGGAACACTGTCCACACAAGAACCTCCTCCAGGGTTACCTTCATCTAGGAATCAAGGGTGCTTTTAAACACTCTGTGTAGTGAGCTATGGGCATGCACCAACATCCAGGCACCCAGGAGTCTTCTACCCAGCTTGCACTTGCAGCAGTCGCTCTCCACGGGGCTTTTAGATATTTGGCCTCAGGCTGGGACTGCCTTGGTGACCTTTCTCTCTTTCTAAGGCCTCTGGCTTTTTGGACTAAACAGACTTCCTGTCTCTTGTAGCCAGCAGACAGCCAGTGTGGAACATTCCATCTAGGCCTATCTAATATATTCCTTCTCACAAATAGGTATGCCCTATTGTTTCTGTTGCCCTGGAAGTCCCTAACTAATGCACATCCTTTCTGTGAGCTGTGGAAGTACTAGGCATCTTTTCATATGGGACTCAGCTATGTGGCAAACACAGCTCAGCACAGCACCTGCCTGCCCCCCTCATGCTGCCCCAGCGTTTTGTGGGGAAGGGAAAGCAATCCACGCTGCTGCTCACTGTTCAACAAGCTCCCTTGCTCGTCGCTGACCTGAAGGTCTCGTGTCTTTTGCCAGCCTCCTTGAAGCAGTAACAGGCCAATTTATTAATGTGTAAGTAGGATAAAAATCAAATCCCAGAACCAACAATAATTTTCAATAAGAGCTTTGTACTTCTTCATTTCATTTTCTCCATTTCATCATTCTTTAGCAAGCCTTCCTCTTCTGTGATGGCCAAAACTCTGCTTTTGCTGGGCGCCAGTGGCTGACACCTTTGATTTAACTACTCAGGAAGCTGACATCTGGGGATTGTGGCTCTAGGCAAAGCTGGGCAGAAAAATCAATAAGATTGTATCTTCAATTTATCAGCAAAAAATGCCTGAAGTAGAGATGTAGCTCAAATGATAGAGCTCCAGCCTTGAGCAAGAGCATGAGGCCCTGAGTTCAAGTTCCAGTACACACACACACACACACACACTTAATTCTGATTTTCAAGATAGCCCCAATTTAGCCCTGCTGACCTACCCTTTCCAATCCAAAATGTGCCCCTCTCAGCCTCCAATGTCCTGTTACTCTGTCTAAACGGGATTGTGGAGATGTAGTTTTTGAAAATATGTAAATTGCTTCAATGTTTTGTGACCATTTTTGTTTTAAAAAAAAAAAGAAATGAAATGAAAAGGAAACACAGTTCAGCTTCCATTCTTTCACTTCAAAATACATTTTCCTCCAAGAATTTAACCCACTGTAATTACATTTTGCAAATAACAGGAAGAAAGTATTAACTTCAGTGTCTTCTTCAAGCCAGATGACCATCAATGGCTCTTAAGTGCTTTATTGCAAAACACATTTAAACACACATTGCTTTTCCTTTCTGTAAAACATTACTCAAACCTAGGAAGGTTGGAAATTCATATACATCTGGTGTTGCATTAAGTTTTATGTTAGTATTTAAACACTGCTCCTCCCCACACACACCAGATTCTGAGGGAAAACCTCCAAGAAAAGGAACGAAGGTACACTTCATAGATGTGACTAGATTCTGGGAACACATCCAGTTTCTGCATCCTTGGCACAGCAGCCCCATCCATGCTGGGAACTAGGCAGCTCACTTCTTATGCGGCAAAGAAGCAATCTGAACAGAGCAGTCCTTCACCACACCTTCCCAAACTGCCAAATGTTTCAGGTAAACAAAGGTCCCATGATAGCCAACAGGTTGAATGAAGCCCCTCCCATTCATGCTTGCATAAAAATGCAGGCAGTCTATGTAGTGCCCTTGACCCAGGCTCTTCTGTAACTGAGCCACTGCAGGGTTAACCTCCAGCACACTCACCCCAGCTCTGCACCATGAACAATCTTAGTTTTGACCCAGGAAAAACAGAAGTCACTCCATCTAAAGTGGGGTGATCCCTGTCATAAACAGGAAGACCAATGCAGTATCAGCCAAGCCAAGACCCTGAACAGATCTAGCACTGTACAATAAACATCCATCTTCCAGTGAGTAACAGAGAAATCCTAGAGGAAGAAAGAGGAAATTATGGGGCAGGCCTGGGTTTGCAAACTGCTTCAAATCCATGCAAATGCCAAGTGAATTAATACCAAAAAAACACCTCCATTGCATCATTTCTAGTAACTGTTTTCAAAACAGAATAATAATAAACCTGGAAGTGATAGATTAGCCAAGAAAGAAGCTATGTTTGGTTTGGTTGGGGTCATCCTAAGAGATAGACAAGACTAAATTATTGCTTTCTTTCAAGTATGGCCTTAGAATTCATAGCACAAAGGTTTGTGCTTACAAAGGATTTCTCCATGGTTCTCGCCTTCATGCATGGGAGGTGTCCTGAAGGGTACAGCACAAGAAGGAGCCTAGCCCCCACAATCCACCTGTGCAAGTATAAACCTAGGCTGTGCCCACACACCTCACCGCTGGTTTTGACCACTTCACAGCTAGGTGACTAAGGCAAGTGGTTACCCACTGGGCCACCTCCTGTACAAACACCAGTGAAAGCAACCCCTGAACAAGTCACAAATTGTCATAAGCATAAATACCTTGGCCTGCTGGCGTTTGCAAATCATTGTTATGTAAAGAACCACAAAATAAATTTTCTTCTATTCTCTCCTTTTTAGAGGTAAGGCAGAGTTGAAGCTGAGTTCATTTACAAAACTCCCAACATATTAGGTTGAGAAATGCTAAATATACTATGTCAACAAGTAGCTTACATTCAGTCGGACACTAAAAGACATTAAAACATAGAAATGGAGGAATGTTTAAAATTTCAAAGACACTAATTAAACTCAACTCCATCAAAGTCAATTGGAGACTGAACATTCCCTCCAGACAGTGAAAACACCCTGAAGCCACATGCTCCCTACCTGTACCAAGAAATAGCTCCCTATAATACAGTTGACTGCTGTCCACTTAGAGCATCACATACACACACACTCTGTGCCATCATTTCCTTCCACACCCATGCTTTTATTACTGATGTCACTTGCCAATATTAAAACAACAGGCAAAATGAAATTTCTAAAGAAGCATGAACTATATGGGGAAATATTCACAGGCAAGGCTTTCAGCTAATTTGATATTGAAATGAAATTCATTTCTGACCCAATTCAATAAAGTCTTCATATGTGGAAGAAAATTCCCAATAATATGAAAACTCTATTTTTCCAAATGGATTTTGCCCTAGTATAGTTGGGAAAGCTGGACTGTTCCTACATTATAAAAAACGTTGATGTAGTGAATTAATTTAGGGATTCACATTAAAAAACTCATACCCTCACTAATGCTTTGTAGTAGTGAGCTTACTGCCTAGATTCCTATATCATCCCTGGCATAAGACACTAACCCAGTCTTCCTAGGCTCCAGGCCTCCTTTCATATATGGCCCTAAGATGCCTGTACAACTGCTTTTCTTACTTATGCCCTTCAGGGGCCTTAGGAACAGTCTAACTAACTCAGTTTACAAGCTGATTCATAACCTTACTGCCTGCCAGATTAACCAACCTGTACTCCTAGACAGGTTATTAGTCCAGTTTACCTTGCTGCAATTTCCTCACCCCCTACCTGGAACATCCCTAAAGACTCAGAATAGATGTCACTTCCTAGGTGGCTTCATGAGATGACCCATTTACTTCTCAGAGTGGACCAGGCTCCCTTACAAAGAACCTAGGCACCTTTCACTGTAATTGTTTCTTTTTTCTGGCATGCTTCATGAACCATAAGCTCCAAAAGAGTTCTCTATCTTTGCATCTTCAGCACCTGGAATGATGCCTGGGACATAGGAGATAGTCAATAAAAGTTAATTTATTGCATGAGATGACGCTAGCTTTACCTTATCAGTTAAACTTAAGAAACAAAAGAATCTGGTGGGATCCAGCAAGACTTGGTGACCAAACAGACAGGGGCCACAGAAGGAAAGGAAAGATGTCAAATTTCCATTTTGGGTAGCAATAAGGGAAGTGTCCTTCACCAAGGAAAAGACAGAGAAAAATCCCAGGATGTGAGAGGATGAATCCAGACACTGAACTTGACATGCTCCAAAAGACATTTCCCACAAGAACAAAGTCAGTGCTCAGAACACAATGAAAGGGAAACTTATATCCCCTTTGAATTTCATACCATGATTGTGGGCCAGACTTAAGTGACTCCTGTCCACTGAAGAGAATGTACAGAACCGACTTCTACAGAAGAAACCCATAGGAGGAGGATAGCTCCTTCTCCTGGATGGGGCCCTCTAGGGAAAGCTAGTCACCATGGTGCAAGGATGCTCAAGCTCTCTGCATAGTCTGAGAAAGTCCACAAAGGAGGAACAAGAGGGATCCAATATTTGAAGGCAGTATAACTGGCAGAGACTTGCCTGGAAACAGGGAATAGAAGTAGAAGCTACAACAGAGCCTCTGCTTTGGAAGAGGGGTCAATCTTCCTCTGAGGTAGAACAGAGAAGGAAGGAAGAAGACATGCAGAAAAGCAGAATTTTCAACATAAAAGGGAAGAAAGTTGATACATTCAAAACCAAACATCTCAATTTGCTATGGGGACTGAAAATGCCGAAAAGCTTAAAAGAAGAGATGACTATTTCCAACTCACTAAAAGGAAGGAAAATTGAGTAAGTTTATCATTTCAAAAGAAACATGGTCAGTCAAGTGACAAAATTCAGCCCTGCAAGCTTTCTACCACCATCTGTAAGAACTGACAATTGTGTAACCATTCTTGGAATTCCCCAAGAAAATGCTTTATACCTTTGAAATCACTAATTTAGTTTTCTTCTACATGTTAAATGGATTAGTCAGCTTCCCTTCACTGTGACAAAATGTCTAATATAACCAACTTAAGAGGCCAAAGAGATTTATATCAGCTCAAAGGTTCAGAAGTTTTGGTCCATGGTTGCTTGATCCTTATGCACTGGGCATGTGGTGGCTTATTTCATCACAAAGCAGCACATGGAAGCCAGGAAGCAAAAAGTAGAGAGTCTCAATATTCCCCAATACAGGCATTCCCCAATAACCTAACTTCCTTCCTTTCTTTAGGCTCTGCCTCTTAGAGGTTCTACCAGTTCCGTGCAGTGCAGTGCTACAGGCTGGGGACAAAACCTCCAACACATGGGCCTTTGGAGAAAAGTCAACCAATACCCAAACTATAAAACTAAGCCCACGTTATTAATACTTAAGTTAATTATCTGTCTTCTTGAAGACAGGGGTGATTCTCCAGCATTATTTTTGGAATATCCCTGCCTATTCCTGAATGTTTCTCCTAAAGGCCCAATACGCATAATTCCTTTGTAGCCATCTGTTCATTATACCACCATTCTAATAGTATCATTTAGGAAGCACTAAAATCCTTTGTTCAATTACAATTTGAACCTGACTCTAAACTCAAGCCAATGCCATGGGGAAAAGCATAAATATTACATATAATTCATTTCAGTGATGGTTTTATAAACAGCCAGCAGGCAAAATTGTCAGAACAAGGACCAGGAAATGCATGCATTTCTTAATTGCTCTCTCAAACCAGGAGGAGACAAGACCTGCAGGAAATCACTATAATAACAAGGCAGCCTGCAATAAAATGAACAACTGATCACACATCTAACATAGAGAGTAAGAGCATAGGGGCCCACCACCTGGGGATTGAAGGCTTCATTGAAGAAATAGCATACAAGGTGAACTTGCAGAATATGAAATATTTCAACACATAGAGAAAGGCAAAAAACAAAACAAAACAAAAAAAGTGAGACATGACTATTACAAGCAAAGGTGTGACAAGGAAAAGTGCACAGAGAACCAGCCTAGGCTATCAATGTTTGGGGATTCTACAACAAACAACTCTACAACTTGGTTGAGTAGAGTTGAACATGGAGGGCAAGGAATGATACAGCAAGTGTACATCTATCAACTGTGCTACAACATTTACTAACTGTTCTGAACACTGCAGCCCCCAAACTGAACAAAGCAAAGTCCATATCTCTGTGGAGTCCATATCTCATGATCTAATCACAAGGATGAACCATTAAAAAATACTTAAGGGAGAGACTATGATGACAGATTAAAAACATCATTCATTTTCCTGCATCTCCACAATTACCTCCAGTATATGATTATCAGGAGAGACAAGTGACTTAGAAAGGCAGAGGAAGGCAGTAAAGAGAAGACAGGTAAATAAACCAGAGTCAATCCATAAATAGAATACTTTAGATCTTCTGAAGAAACAAAGAATCCTAATACGGAGCCCTAAGAAAAATAGTAGAGGAGGGAAGAATTCCCCCAGTAAGTCTGAAAATAAGAGGAAAAAAAAGCCCTTTAGGAAAGTCCTCTGCAAAATATAAAGCTTAAGATGGGTGACCTGCTTGCTGCACAGGAAACAGAAGCACAGAAAGGGCTCCTTGGTTCACCCACTTATGTTATGAAGGATGGGGTTCACTCAGAAAGAGGTCATAAAGACAGACCTCCCACACTTCCAACCTGTCTCCTGTCCATTCTCAAAGAGCAGCTCTCATATTTACAAAACTTATTATTACCAATAGCTCTACATACACGCAGATGTCTTCCCTGGCATCTGCTTCATTATATCCTAAACAATGGCATACCTCTTCCTCTGATACCGGGAAGTGATGGCTGCTCATGCCCCATTCACACCTCCCAGATCCATCCTGTGACCCCCAGCGGCCAGCAGCCACTTCTCCCTGCCCCCTCCCCTCTCCATGTTCTCTGGACAAATAGGACAACACTGTCACCTCTCTTACTGACGTTTAGGACAGAAAAGAGAAAATGTATACAACGTGAAGCCAGCCCAGGGTTTTATTTTGTTGCTATTTGTTGTATTTGTTTTAGTACTAGACTAGTATGTCTTGACATATAGGCTCTGGCTTGTGCCTCACCCCCATTCATTGCCCAGGTGTTATAAACAGACCCTGAAGCGTGGTGTGTGCATGAGTTTAGTCATGGCCTCAAAGGGTAATCAGTAGTAACAGCATGTGGAAAGCCTGCGACAGGGTGGGGGTGGGGAGATGAGAGAGGATGAGGAATTGAATTCAACACTGCGAAATACAAGATGTGGCTGGCATTTCAGCTCTACAGTAATGAAATGCATTCCCATACCCTATGGGTATTCTATACCCAGTTTTCTTTTTATCACTTTGATAGTTTAACTCCAGGGATGTTATCTATAATAAAGGAGCCAAAAGGAACAAGGAATGGTAAACTGTTTCTTTCCCCAAGTCTTACAATAAAGTATTGAGATCAACACACAAACCCCAGCATACCTAGGGGTTCATAATGCCTAAAATTGAATGACTGTCTCTGTAGTGCTAAAACAATAATCCAACTCATAAACAGAAAAGTAAAAATACATTTAGTTTGTAATCCAAGCTACTCAGGAGTCTGAGATCTGGAGGATCATGGTTTAAGGCCAGTGAGGCAGAAGAATCCACAAGACTCCAATCTCCAACACAGCTAGCAAAAGGGCTGGGAATACAGCTCACAGGGTAGAGCACCAGACAAAAAAACAACCCAAACAAGCCAGAGGCCCTGAGTTCAAGTCCCAGTATCGACAAATTAATAATAATAGTAAAATTTTAGTCTTGGAGAACATGAAGCTAGCTCCTATTTTGAAATGTAATGGGAGTATTTATGTTCGCGGCCATCTTCATTCTTTCAAATGAAGATTCAAATAGCATCTTTTAAGATTAAACCATTCTTTGCATAGTAAGTGAGGAAGGTGGATAATCTCAGGCCTGAAGTTTCCCCACCCCACAGACCCATATGAGCAGCATGTGGGTTTGAGCCCTTGGGACTTCAGGCCAGAAAGCAGTACAGGAGAGGGGGAGAGGCCATGGGTGTGGACAGAAGGTGCCTCAGCTCCCTCTGCAGTGCTGACCCTGTCATCTGCCAGAAATCAAACATGTGTGTTGTAAAAACTGGATTTCACACTCCTACTGGGGAAAAAGAAGAAGACGACAAACCTAGGAATTAAAATTCCCAAACCACAGTAATTCATTGCAGAAGCAACTCTCCATATGACGCCCCGCCCATCTTATACTCAGGCCACTGCATCTGCTCAGGGTACCCATCAGACCTCAAGGCACCTGGATTTGTGCACCCTGAGGCTGCTTCTGAGCAATCCCAGTGAGCAGCCTAAAAGCAAATAATCCCTTTCTGCTAGTGGACAAGAAGATGGCTTTGAGAACACCAAAGCCAGATCTTCATCAACTGCTTCTAATGCTTTTCCTCATTGGTTTTAATCCAGCTAGATCTAAATAAGGACATATTTTTTTATTTTAATTACACTTAGTCAAACCTTTGGAAAGAAAAAGGAAACAGTGCCACCTAACTGCATAAGACACTTTGTTCTCAAGGGGATTTTTCCCCTTGATTAATGCATACTAATTATCCATGAGACCCATTTATTTATAATCGATTTTTATCTCAGCACCCAGAGTAATTTAACAAAGAAAGCTCCACAGCTACCAGCCTTTCAAATGCTACCACAATGTAAAGTTTAACTGCACTTATGTCTTAGAAAACAGCAACCTACAGTTGGGAGAAATAGCTGAGTAAATTGCTAAGTTTAAAAAGAGTCTTCAAATGACATTGGTTTATTATTATTATTATTATCTTTAAGTAGTTGTACAAGGAGGGTTTCAATTCAATATTAGGTAAATTTTCTTATAAGATAAATTGAAATATTTAGACTACCAATAATTCTGGTTCTCTCACAAACTATTTCTTCTATTGGAGACATTTTTGGTACTTAATCTCGAGTAAAACCCAGTAATTGGACTCAAACATTAAAAAAAAAAACAGCACATAAGACCAGGTGCTGGTGTCTCCTGTCTGTAATCCCAGCTACTCAGCAGGATGAGTTTGGGAGGATCAAGGTTCAAGGTCAGCTTTGGTAAAGTTAATAAAACATCATCTCAACAAACAAAATGGGCATATTGGTTCCCTTCTCCCAGCTACACTGCAAGAACAACTAGGCGTGTCATCGTATGAAGCCTACCCCAGGCAGAAGTGTGGGCTGAGATCTGAGGACTGTGACTCAAAGCCAGCCCAGGCTTGAAAGTCCATGAGATTCTTATCTCCAATTAGTCACCAAAAAGCTCAAGTGCCATCCTTTTTCACTAAAAGCTAAGGGAAAGCACCTCAGGCCTGAATTCAAGTCCCAGTACACACACACACACACACACACACACACACACACCACCACCACCACCACCACCACCACCACCACCACCACCACCACACCAAACATAAATAAATAAATAAATTTTTAATGTGGAGCTGGACACCCGTGGATCACACCTGTAATCAAGCTACTCAAGAGGCTGAAACCTGGGGACCACAGTTCAAAGCTAGCCCAGGCAGGAAAGTTCATGAGACTCTTCTCCAATTAACCACCAAAAAACCAGAAGTGGTACTGTGGTTCAAAGTGGTAGAGTGCTAACCTTGAGCATAAACACTTAGGCAGACCAGCCAAAAAAGAAAATTGTGGGTCTGGTTTTGCAAACTACTTGAGAAGTTCCCTCAGTCCTTTGTACATGCAAGCAATAACCAAAAAAGATAGTTCAATGCCTAACTTCAAAATCCTGACAGCAAAATCTACAGACAGCTTCAGAGGGAGGCAGCCCACCTGTCAAAGGACCAGGTACTGAGCACCAACCTGTGCAGGGACTGAGGCACACCTGAGGGCTACATCTTCTTGTGTCATTGATAGGGAATGTCTGAAGCTTATAATGCCTTTGACTTGCACTGATGGAGCCGGATCCAACTCTAAGTTCCTAGTACTGCTGGCCTGCTCTCGCCTCCACTGTCCTTACTAGAAAAAGACATCTGAGAGCCCCTGCCTCTGCCCCTAAACAGTACCTTAACTGGAGTCTGCTTCTACTCAGCCTAAAGCAGCAGACTGAATTTAGGAACAATAGACCTTATGTATCTCCCAGGCAGGATGGATTACCAGGAGAGGAATAAAATCAAAATCACCATACTTCTGGGTGGAGGTGTGCCATGTGCCATATCAGGAAGCACACATTCCATGTGTTTAGGCACTGTTTGTAAAAAATAAAAACAACAAAATAAAAGTACTTTATATCCATTCATAGGGCATAGTTCAGACTGAATTTTGACTAATTACTAAAATTTAGCACCATTAGAATATTACTTTGTGTTGCCAGGTGCTGGTGGCTCTGGTCTGTAATCCTAGAAACGCAGGGGACTGAGACCTGAAGCATGGTGTTTTGAAGCCAACACAAGCAGAAAGACCTCAAGAATCCCTGTACAATTAATCAGCAAAATGTAAGCCTGGAGATATGGCTCAGGTGGTAGGGTGTTAGACAAGAAAGACAAGCAAACATCAGGCCTGAGTTCAAACCCTGGTACTGGCAAAGAAGATAGATAGGTAGATAGATAGGTAGGTAGGTAGGTAGATAGATACGTAGGTAGGTAGATAGACAGGTAGATAGATAGATAGATAGATAGATAGATAGATAGATAGATAGATAGATAGACAGACAGACAGACAGAAAGACAGAAACACACACAGTGTTGACTTGACAGGTGTTGGTTGATATTGATAGACAGATAAATATATAGATATAGATACATAGACAAAATATATTACTTTGTGTTATTTGAGTCCCTGGTACTTCATATAGCCTATTCAAGCTGTAATAATGCACTCTACTCCTCAAAAAGTATCCAGGAAAACAGCTGCACTGGGCATCCAGCTTAGAAACTGTTCACATCTCCTAAACAGAAGGACAAATGATGGGAACACAGTCTGCCAAACCACACAAATTAGGGCAACCTCTAGACCTAATACATCTCTCTTGGTGCCTACCTGGAAATAAAGCTGGGACTGTCAAGTGAGCCCAGAAGCTCACTTCTCAGAGCAAACGGTGAGACACATGTCTTCAGCACCCACAGCACAGCTCCAGGTGTGGAAAGCATTTCCACACACCATGTTTACACCTGCAGTCACCAAGACAGATGGGCAGTTGAGGCATTGAGAGTAGAGGAAGCATGAGGAAATAGGAAACCTAAGTGTGCACACGTACATTAGAAGATAGCGCAGAAGAACTCAGCAACCAGAACCAAGGTCAAAGAAACAGCACACCCTCACTCCAAACCTCAGCGTAGCCAGGCAACTGTGCAATCAGCAAGGGTGAGGCATCACTCAAACAAGGGTCTTTCAACAATGGCTCCCAATGCCAGGAGCCTGGGCCTGGGCCTCCTGAATCTCCATCACCTTCCCTCTTATGACGGTACATACTGTATCAGACAGTCAACATCAAGTGTATACAATGAACAGATTTTACTTTAAAGCCAAACTCCAGGACTTACATGACCACACGACTTTCATCCTTTCAGAGTAATTGCTTTGTGAATCTATACATTTATTCTAATGATGTTCTAGTACTCAATTTTTTAAATTCCAAGCTCAATTTGTATCACCATCTGTCAGAGATCCTGCAGAAATTAGAAGTTAGGAAAATGAAAGCGTTCCTGACCTTCAATACATGCTATGACTTCAACACATCATATAACTCAGGCTTAAAGGCTGAGATCAGTTTCTTACACACACACATACATACATACACAAAACCACATGCATGTACATGCACACACACTATTTCAACACATTCTATAAAAATCTATCTATAGGGCATCCCATTTCTTTTTTCCCCTGTTCCATGTTTCTTCCTTTTCTTAGAATATTAAGATTTTTATTTTATTTTATTGTAAGGGTGATGTCAGCGGGGTTACAGTTCATTTCCAACATACTGTCTTGTGAGTATTGCTGTTGCCTTAGCTCACCCTTTGTCCTTTGTCTCCCCATTTTGTTATTCCCTATCCTTCCCCAAATCAGATAAATGTATATACAAGGTACAAGGAACCAAAATAAAATAGTAACAACAGGGGATAGAACAAAGGGGAAAAATGAGAGAAAAAAGAAATAACTTCACACAGTATATAAAAAACAAAAAGAAACACAAAAAATTATTATTTCCATATCTTGGAATTCATTTCAATTAACATAATATGATCATATTAACATTATGATCAATTAACATTATATGATCATATGTACATAGCTATTGAGCTATTGTGGTCCTCTGCTAGAACTATCCTAGACATATACTAATTATTACAAATAAGGGGAAAGTATGGAGCTTATGTTTCTTTGGGGCTGGCTTACTTCACTTAATGATTTTTTTTTTGGTTGGTCGGGGGCTTGAACTCTGGGCCTGGACGCTGTCCCTCAGCTCTTCAGCTCAAGGCTAGCACTCTACCACTTTGAGCCACAGTGCCACTTCTGGCTTTCTCTGTTTGTGTGGTAGTGTGGAATCAAACTCAGGGCTTCATGCATGGTAGGCAAGCACTCTACCACTAAGCCGCATTCCCAGCCCCTTAATGTGATTTTTTTTTCCCAAGTCTTTCCATTTCTTTATGAGTGGGGCAATGTTACTCTTTCTGATGGAAGCATAGAATTCCATCAAAGGCATCCCATTTCAACTTCAATTTGCTCACAGGAACCAAGGAAAAGCTGTGTACTAATTAACCTCTGTCGCCAGCCAATTAAATTGACCATAAAATTCACAAACCAGAAATATAATTGATAGCAAACACAATACTCCTTGCTAGATTAAGTGATGCTTAGTAATTGACTGGAAACCAACACCCAACCACTGGATTTTCATTTTAAAGTTTAAGTTTTGGAAGATTTATTATGATAGGGATTGTAAAAGTCCTCATGAAATAAGTTAACATACACTAAATAACATGCTTGAAAGGAAAAAAAGTGTATGTTTCTAAACTCAAAGCAAAACTAATTTTCCATTAAGCCATTTTCACATATCTCCTGGCAGGTAACGAGCAGAAGTTATTGAACTTAGGCAAAGGTGAGGATACAGAAAATGTGAAAAACAACTCCCCAGGGGAGTTTTTGCATTTTGTGTGGAAGTTATTCAGTAGCATTTGATGAACCAGTCCTATAACATGTGAGATGGATCTTCACAAAAGAATCTGAGCCTGCCCTTTGTGAGATCAGAGCATCCAACTTCACCTATGTGTAGGTAAAAATAACAAGAACAACTTATGGTTCTTGAAACTCTCAAACTTCTTATGCTATTTCCAATACAATTGAGAAATGTCAGTCATCAAACACTGTTGTTCCAAGACTATTCTTCCCAGGTACACCACCAGCCTGGTCACATACAGTTTCACTGTGAACCTGTATCAACATAAACACAGGCCTGAAACCAGGTGCCAGTGGCTCACTCCTGTAATCCTACTTACTCAGAGGCTGAGATCTGAGGATCATAGTTCAAAGCCAGCCAAGCAGGAAAGTTCATAAGGCTCTTATCTTCAATTAACCACCAGAAAACCAGAAGTGGAGCTATGGCTCAAAGTGACAGAGTACTATCCTTGAACAGGGACAGTGCCCAGGTCTGAGGTCAAGTCTCACAATCAACAAAAAAAAAGAAAAGAAAAAGGGAAAGAAACAACCAAAAATACTGGCCTGTTCATTTCATTCACTGGGCTCATCATGTCTGAATATTTGGAACAAATATCATTTTACTAAAAGTCACACTCCAGGCAGATGTGGTAGAGCACGCCTATAAACTCAACATTGAAGAACCCCAAATTTGAAGCCAGCCTGAGGTCAGAGAGATACCCTGTCTAAAAAAAATACAACCCATAGCCCATTGATTTCTCTATTTTATCATGTCTATTAGATTGCCTGTTTTTAAAATCTACCTAGACAAACTAAGTTATTCACCAAAAAATATTTCAACATTCTATCAAAGATACGATACTCAGGGGTAGGATTTAGAGATTATTTCAGATTATTTATTGTCTATTATTTATTATTTATAAGTGGACATACACAAAACTGCTGAAGTAATCATCACTCAATAAAAACATGTGAGAATGAATACAGTCTTCACCATTTCCATATAGTGAAATGCACCTTTCTCATTGCGTACTATATACCAATCAAGGACATAAAAGAAATGCAGAAATAACCTAAGCATTGCCCAGTACCCAAGAGTACCACTCATCTCTACAAGGTGCTGATTAAAGCCTGGCACTTGCCCTGTCGTCCATAACATGTGGTCTCTGGATGTAGCAGCTAGAGGATGCAACTGACACAGACTAAAGCTAGCATGACAGTGGCCGGCTCTGCATTCTGTTGCCTTCCATAGCAGCCCCTGAAGTACCCTCATCAGAACAGAACACATCCCGTCAATTAGAGACCTGACACAAATGTCCTCATTGTCGCTTTAGGAAGCTCCACTGCCTAGCTGCTTCCCACCAAGCACAGTAAGAGGGATGTTGCATGCCTGCCTTTCTGGGGGTCAGCAGCACAGTAGCTCATCTGCCCAGCTGTACTGCAAAGAGCAAGGGCCTTGTGGGCAGAAGGTCGGACAAAGTGTCATAGAACAGGTGTTTAGAAGTTCTGCTAAAGGAACAAGCAGGAAGAACCCGTGAACATTCTGGAACCCAACTTGAATCTGCCGCCCTGAGCCGTTAGTGTCCTGGGAGGCAACTAGTCTTGAAGTCTGCCTGCCTCCTCTCATCGCTTCCATTCCATGGTCTACCACAGTTGTGGACAAAAGACACACTCAAAGGTTTACAGAATTAACCAAAGTCTTGTGTGGGGGTGTGTACACATACAGGCACGTATACACACAATACTCGGGCTTGAACTCAAGGCCTTGTACTCTCACTTTTCCACTCAAGACTGATGTTCTACCACTTGAACCACAGCTGGCTTTTTGCTAATTAATGGTAGGTAAGAGTCTCACAGACTTCCCTGCCTGGGCTGGCTTTGAATCATAATCCTCAGCTTTCAGCTCCTGAGTAGCTAGGATCCCAGGCCTGAAGCACCAGCACCAACCTCACAAGTATGCTGTTGACAGATGTTTCTATCACTGGCTTTATCGCATCAAGTGCACATTAACATAAAGGATTTATTATTATTGCACAATAAAATTCATCAAGCTAGTGAACATGACCTTACTGCAAAACCTGGTTTTGAAAAGAAAGGTAGACATGATATAATTGAAGTCTTAGCTGATAACTCATGGAATTCCAAGATGTTAAGAACAGAACAAGAGAAGGGGGACAAAAGAGAAAGCAAATAAAAAGCAGAGAGAGGGGGAGGGGATAAAAACAGAGAGGGGGGAGAAGGGAAAGAAAGAAGAGTGGAAGGAAGGGGAGGGACAGTGCAAACATAAAAACAAATATATAAGATGGCAAATGTAAACATATGAAAGCCCCACAGGAAAAGAGGGCATTGGGCCCTTCAATCACACATCAGCAGGGTTCATGTGTTACCCAACTAGTGAAAAAGACTTTTCCAACAGGTATATCTGAGGGGAAAAAGAAATCCTTGTACAAAGTCTAGGTGGGGCTCAAAGCTGTTAACTACCTCCCACATCACATTTGCTCATAGGATTTGACCCATTTCCCATTGGCAACTCTCAGATGGAATGAAGTCACCTAAAAGGGAAGGTTCCAAAGTTTTACTAATACTCTATCAAATAAGACGGTATTCATGATAATTAAAAATTTGATTAAATGTATAAGTATAGAACCAGCTATGAGGCACATGCTTAAATCTAGAACTATGGAGACTGAGGCAGAGGAATCACAAGTTCAAGACCAGCTGAGCCACAGTGCAACTGTCTCTAAATAAATAAATTCCAGGGCTGACTGTTCGCACCAGCAATTCTAGCTATAAGAGACCCCTTTTCAATCAATAGGTGTGTGTGGTAATATTCGTTTGACTTCCCAGCTTCATGGAAGGCTGATATTAGCAGGATCACAGTTGCAGGTTAGCCAGGGCAAAAGAATTCACAGGATCTTACCTCAGTGAAAGAATCTGTGCCACGTGCTGTGCACCTGGCCTACCAGCTACATCAGGAAGTATGAAATAGAAGTATTGAGATCCAGGCAACATGCCTGGGCAAAAAGGAGACCCTGTCTCAAAATAATCAGTGCAAGAAAGGGCTAGACATAAAATGGACAATGAAATAGAAGTATTGAGATCCAGGCAACATGCCTGGGCAAAAAGGAGACCCTGTCTCAAAATAATCAGTGCAAGAAAGGGCTAGACATAAAACGGACAAGGGTCTCATATCTAAAATATACCTGGAACTCAAAAAATTAAATCCCCCAAAAACAAATCTTCACAGAAACAACTGCCCAATAAATAAGTGAGCTAAAGACTTAAAGAGAAACTTCTCTGAAGAGGAAAGAAGGATGGCCAATAGACACATGCAGAAATGTTCAACCACAATAGTCATAAAAGAAATACAAATCAAAACAACATTGAGATACCACCTCACCCCAGTTAGAATGGCTATAATCAAGAACTCTAATAACAACAGATGCTGGAGGGGAT